>NW_007726313.1:203393-291622 GCF_000696425.1 Galeopterus variegatus | reverse complement strand
GACGGATGGAGGGCAGGGGAGGCCCGGAGGGTGGGGGCGGCGGGCGGCGCTGAGGGCAGCAATCTCGGCATCGCCGCGTCAGGCCCGGCCCCGGGTCGCCGCGATGCGCTGCGGCCTGATGCAGAGTCCCGGGCGCCTTTCCCGGTGGCTCGCCGGCCGACCGGCCCGAGGCAGAGAGAAGCCATTTCCCCGCGCCCAGCAGCGGGATCCGGCACCGGGTGAGGGGCGCCGCTGCCGCCGCCTCCCCGGTACCCCCGTTTCCGGGACGGGGTCCACAGGAAGCGAGGGCGGTGGGTGGGCGAAATTCTAGGGGTGATGGGAAAACTTGGGTGTTCCAGAACTGAGGCTGAATAGGACTCTGGAGGAGACGGCAGCAGCGAACAGGGATTTTTTTGGTTTGGAAGTGTGGGAATGTTGGAAAGGAATGCCTAATTGGATGGACCCTGTATCCCCTCCACTTTGGCACGTTATTGTAGATTGCTAAATAAAAGCTATTTGAGAGCGTGTTGATAATCATTTTGAAGGTGGAGAGGAGGGGGAAGTGAGGGTGGAACCAATTTTCTCCTGAAATACTTCTAGGCTGTGAGTCACTAGAACAGGAATAACAACCTTCTCTCTCTTCCCTGTTTACTCCTCCTCATCTTAGTTTTTCGAACCCTATAAGAAAGTACCAAAACACCATTTTTTAAAAGTTTGGTGTCTGTTCAAAATAAAAACTGTAAATATGTTGCTATTACTGCCGATTTATAGCATAGTCTAATCATTTGAGTTGCTATTGCTAATAGGTCCATTGAAAATCTTTACATGTCTTCAGCAGATTAAGGAGTGGAAGGCTGAATTGGAGTTAAGAAAAGTAGGTGCAAAGAGAGAACAAATATTACATTCTTTTAGGAGGAAACCAAAATTCCCTTCCTATTAAGACAAGGTTGGTAAGTTTTAAAGAATTCGATAAAGAGAACATTAAAGAAAGTTAAAAAGATGTAGTACAAACTAGACCATTTGAGTTTCCAGTCGGTCATATTTTCATAGTTGTTTTTCTTGGCTTTTTAATGTATCATGACTTAAACTACCTTTTAGTTTAATCATGGCAATAGATTGTAGGTTGTAAATCAGGGCTGCCGAAGAGATTTTTTGTTGTTGTTGTTGTTGAACTTTTTATCAAGGTGTTCGAGTATAAAATTGATTTATTTCTACAATTTGATGTAGACACTGTAATGCTAAGGGAGAAGACTGTCCTAGTTTAAGAATGATAAATTTTGGATAAGGATAGTTACGTTCCTCCTCCAGTTGTTTATCTGATTGCAAGCATTGATTGACTCTAACTAAACCCAATGCAATCTGGAGAGTAACAGGAACAGGCCTATGCAGTTTGTTACATTTTATGTGGAAGGACTTTAGTGTCATTACAAAGAAGCCCTCAGCATTTACCAAGGAGCCTTGGTTATAAATTTATGTAGATTAGCGTTAATTTAATTTTAAATAGGTTGTATTGACCTGAACTTTTTGGTGAGATTATGCTGTTTCTAGAAACCAATGAACTTTGTCCAAAAAACGAGCAAGTTACTAGACATTACAAAAAGTTACTAGACCTGTGGTATTGTGGTTAAAGGAAATGGTTACAATGGTTTACAGAAGAGGAAGTGAGAGTAACATCAAAAGTGATTTGGGTGTTTGGGCAAAATACCTTTTTTAAAGAATTTGCTATAGTACAAATGAAATCAAACTTTAATATTCCACTTTCATAAATAAGATTAAACTAAATTCTAACTATGCATTTGAACTCTATAATTCCAGTGGACTGCCTTTTCTCAAAAGCACTATTTTTTTCACTTCCTGTTTTGAGAACCTTCAGGCTCTTTTATTGAACTAGTGAAATTTAAAGAGTTGACCGTGATCATTATATCCAAGTGTGAAATATTTTGAGTAATGGAAATGTTATATTTCAGTATTTGCCATATGATTATGGTTTCTTGAGAAATATTTTGCCTGCCTTGCCTGACTTTGAGTTTCCTTTGGGTAGGGACAGTGTAATTTGTTTTGAAATACTGGTGTTTAGAATCTTACCTAGTACATGAGACTTTTTTGGCAAGGCCTTGTTGAAGTGAATGAAATATATATATAATAAAACATGTGTGTGTGTGTGTGTGTGTGTGTTGTGTTGTGTTGCTCGTTTTAATAATAATAGCTTTTGGTTTGCTCCCCATGTGTAATTTTGCATATGAGCCCATCAGATAGATTTTGGATCTTTCATCCTATAGAATTGTCTGTAAGACTAGCATATCTTTTACAGCTGGCTAGGGATTAAAACATTTGTTCAAATATCTTGCCAAAGAAGTGAGTAAGATCTGTTCACCATGTGTGTATAAGGTTCAGCTGTCTGCATTCTTACTGCAGTATAAACCACTTAATTTTTTCAACCTCTATCTCTCATAGTCCTCAAAAAACCTTACACCTCATAATACATGAATGCCAAACATTTATGACATTTTTATTAATGCATGTGAGCATTAGATTGTCTACTAGATCTGACTACTCTGCTCTATTTCAGTTAGAAGTATACAATGGAAATGATATTTTAGTGAGCATGCACAATGATCACTTTAGTGAACTAAGTAAATAAGTTACTATAATCAGTTAATATGCTTTAATGCTTATTAGGGGAGTATAACATAGTTACTGAAAAATGTTTTGGCTTTTTGAAAAAAAATTTCGTTAGCCAAAAAAATTTTGAGATCTTAATTTTTACAACTTATGGGAATTTTAGGGAACTTGCTTAATTGAGGATGTAAGAACACATAAAGGGAGATTTTTAGGGAAAAGATGTGAAAGTGATGGGTAGTTTTACATTTAAATTTATTTGTTCCTTTATTCCTTAACATTTTTATTTTTACTAAAAATGTATGTCTTCTACTTTCCTTACTTAATAGTACCACTTGCTTATGTAGTGATTTTTAAACATTTTTTAGCTACTTTTTTGGAGGTGGGGGAAGGGCAGCTGGCTGTTACAGGAATCCAAACCCTTGACCTTGCTGTTACAATACACTACTCTAACCAACTAAGCTAACTGCCAGCTCCTTTAGCTACTTTTATATCTGTTACTATAGCATGACAGGTAGTGTGGTGGTAGAATTAAGAGCACTGGGCTAGAAGTTAGGAGACCTGCATTCCAATTTTCATTTGGTTACTGAGAGTTCTGTAATATTGAATAGGTGATTTGACTTCCCTGAACTTCAGTTTTTCTCATCTGTAAAACGGGGGAAATAAATGACCTGTAAAAGGAACACTAAAGTCTATTCCTTTATGAGGAATAGATTCTTAATAAGAACACAATAAAGTTCTTATTATGTTATCTTTATAAGTTCATTGTGAAGTAGCAGGGTAGAAGTTATGGCCATTTTGAACAGTAACTGAGCTCAGTTTAGTTTTCTGTAATATAGGAATGCTAATGCCTGCTCTTCCTACATCATAGGATTCTTTGTGAAGATAAACTATATTCACGTATTATCATGTTTTAACACTTCTATGAATGAAAGGCAGTATTTACTTAGGAGTCTGAGCAACGTTTTTGGGCAACATTTCTTCTTATGAAATTTTACTGCTGTTTAGCAAAACAAAACCCTAAATCCCCAAAGGAAACATTTTGCTGAGTTTAAAAATATTTCTTGGACTTACAATCAAGATAGTGGAATAGACAGTTCCCAGCATCACCCTCTCCCACTATCAACCAATTTACAACTATTAAAAAGCAATGACTGCCAAGCTGTGGCCGCTACAGCTCAGGGGAAGAGGAGGAGAGACATATGGAGTTCATGAAGGCAGGAGAAGCCGGCCCTGGTGAGCACAAGGAGCAAGAGCTGGCAAAAGCCATTGCTGTGCCCTTTATATGAAGTTACTTGGTGGCTGCAGGGGAGAAGAGGTGGCCAGCAAGACCACTGACAGGGTTCCCATGGACCAACACAGGAGCAAGGGGCCACAGAACACTAAAAAAGGAGCCACTTAGAGGCCAGTGAGTCATAGCGAAGGACCAGTGCGTGGCCCATCCCATGTACTCCCCATGTTTGGAGTACAGGGGAGTGGGGGAGATGGGCCCACTGGGGGAATATTGGGTCACAGCATGGACAGCTGATCTGCCCTCCAATTAGTACAGGAGCACTCATTGGAGACTGGTCAGGAGAATAGAACTTGTAGGGTGTGCAGTTTGCTGAAAAGACTCAGGCCCAGACCAGAGTTTCCATGCAATCCAGGTGTACCAGATCTCACAAGGCCCAGAAGTTCTTACAAGGTCAACAAAACGTGAGCTGCACAAAAACCTACCCCAGAGAAACAGCAGCAAAACAGCAATTTAGCTCAACCATAGGGCTCAAGTGCTGGTTCCAGCAGGAAATTCCCCTATTTTAGAAGTAACCAAAGGACAACAAAGTAGTTCCAGTGCAGAGTTTAGGTGGTGAGAATAGCAAATAATCCAACAGAGAACTGAAAGAAAAAACAGAAAACCCACAGATTAGAGGCAAAGTTCTCATATTAACCAGTAAAGGTCTAACCCCACCAGAGAACACCTATAAAACCTAGAAGGACTGGAAGCCCCCCAGGTTCCCAAGCTGGGGTAGGGGGAGGGCCAAGGACCTCAGCCACCCGCTTCCCCCACCCCAAAGTCCACATCCAGCTCAACTGCAAGGGAACCTCTGACAGAAGCCCCCTGGGCTTCCCTGCGGGATTGATGGATTGACGGGGATGCCACCTGCTTCCACCATGCCCCCCCTTCCCTCCTTCCTCCTCCTCCCACCCTTTCCCGCTCCCCTTTCCCCTCTTCCCCTCCTCTCCAACTGTTCCACAACAACATCTTAGAATGTAAAAAATAAATAAGTAAATTATTTTAAAAAATAAAAATATTTATTTTTGGTGTTTTATTCTTTCCTTTTCCTATACTATCACCAACATGAGATTGATCTGTGTATGAAAAAGATGTCACAGTTAATACTTGTATATTTTTCCTCTTGTTAAATTATTGCCTCATCTCTAAAGGACAAAAAAGGAGAAGATCCACTCAACTATTGCAGACTGTTTTTTTAATGTACTATTTTTGGGGTTTCAACACTTTTTCTTTTTTTTAATGAGAGTATTTTTTCTTTTTTTCTCATGTTTTTTTCCCCATGATTTTGGAAAAATTTATTTCTTGAGGAAAAATTAACAGGAACAGCAGTGTAAAATTAGAGTCTTAGCTTGTATCTGCTTATCTAGTGGGGAAAAAAAAGATGTTTGTGGAGGGAGCAGTGCAGGGTAAGGGAGGGGAAGTGGCTTTAGTCTTCCCTTTCAGTATTGGGTTTGTCTTCATTTAGTGTGGTATTTTCTCTGTTGGTCAATCAGGAACAGAATCATGTTCCAAAGACTGGATTATGGCAAATTCTATACTGTAGAATTCTATGCTATATAAGTATTATTAGTATAAATATTTTTTTCTTCCCATTGAGTTTCATTATTGAGATCCTTAAGCATGTTAAGAAGAAAACATCCTCAATAAAGCTGAATTTAAATAATAATTTATTTAAACAAATCCTGTTGTGTCTGCTTATAGATGTATTTTTCAAGAAAGCTGCTTGTAAAAATGAAGACTTGATAATCCTTTTTTCTTTTTATGCTGGATTGTGGGCTGAGGAAATAAAGAGCACTGAAAAATACTTAGGAAAAACAATTATTTTTAGTTATTTAAGTGGCAATTGTAGATGGTCTATCTTTGTGTTTCCTCTGTAGAATTATTAAATAACTTAAATACTAGAATTTTTAATGATTTAAAATAGGAATACATGTTTATTGTCAAAAACTGAAACATTACAGAAATGTTTGACTTCAAAATTGTACTGTTTGACCATCTCCCACTTTAAAAAATAAGCTGTATATTCTTATACCCTTTTCTGTACACATGCTAACATATATGCATGCATATTTTATTATATTATGATTAAGTTAGGGAGATTCTTTACAAAAATAAACTTGGAGAAGCAGCATGGTGCAGTTTATGTATAAATGAAGTTAGGGTCCTTAATCTGTTGGTTGTATACTTACAAAGAAATGAACATATTTAGCTAGCTACATCTGATATGTTAAAAATGAGGAGGCTAAGATGAAAAAGTGTGTCAGTGTTGAAAGTTCTTATACTTTTTGATTAGGGTTATTTGATAATTTGCTAGCCAGGCACTGACAGGGTCAAGCTGCCAGTCATTTCAGATTCCAGAACTTTTGTTCATTAGAATATATAAAGGTGCAAAATATATAAGGTTATAAAATACCCTAGTAGTGCTTTTTTTTGTAGGCATACAACCTCTAAACTTTATACTTATTTTCTAAACTTTTTCTGTGCTGACTAGATTCTAGATAAAGCTCTGGTAATTTTTTTAACTTTGGACAAGTTATTTAACTTTTCTGGGCTGCAGTTTATTTATTTATTCAGTGGTTCTTAGCTAGGGATACACAATAGAATCATCTTTGAAGGTTCTCAAAAATTTCACACATCTGGCTCAAACTCAGAAAGAGCCTTTGAAGTAGTTCTGATGTTAAGAACCAGTGAAATAAGTTAAATCCAAGTTCTTAATACCTCTGATTTCTTTCTTTCATAATTATTCACTGTGGTGATTTAATTTTGTTGTCTGGGTTATATCTACATCTCTGTAAGGCTGCATGTAGGCTCTCTACTTGCAAAACCAGCTTCATGGTACTTATTTGGTCTCGGCTGTTGTTAGGCTCTAAGCTACATTTTTTTGTTTTCTAAGCTATGCTAGTCTTATTGATTCTAATTCTTGTAATCTTAAAAAGATATTCTAATTCTCCCACATTTTTGGAGTACTCTTTTATTAACTTCAAAGGTTGAAAATTAAGTGAGTAATTCATATGAAATATTAACACAGTACCCGGTACAAAGTTAAGAAGTGAATAAATGTTGCCTGTTAACTAGTTCAGGCATAGTCAACACTTAATAAATGTTGATCCCCCAACCCCCCGCATTAAGTCAAGCTCAAGAGCACCTTTAAGAAACATTTCTTAACTATTCCTTTGTATTACCTGTTCCTTTAAAGAACAACTTCTAAACAGCAAAAGTATGACAATATATGATACTTTAAAAAAACTATAACACCTTTTCTTCATAAATTGAGATGATCCTGTATATTGGAAGCTGAAAAATGTTTAAGGACAGTAGTGACATAGACATCTTCTTGTGATTAAATAGTAATTAATAGCTCTCATTTTAATCACTAAAATTTTTAACAATGGGTTGAAGTTTTTCCAAGTTCGTGATTTTCTTGGAACTTGTGCTTAAAGAACAATAACTGTAATGTCTGTATTTTTAGATCTGCTATTACTGGTTCTAATTAAGAGGTAGTTATTAGTTACATTAATTTGAAAGCATTTCCAATAATTTCAATATACTTTCTTTTTTTTTTTTTCCCCTTTTTGTCTTTTTTCATGTCCGGCAACGGGTCGCAACTCTCAGTGTCGCGCCTGCACCGGACCGGGACCGGCAACGGGATCGCAACCCTTGGTGTTGCGCCCTCACCTCGCTCAGCCAGTGAGCGGGAACTGGTCTGTATGTGGGATCCGAACCCTCGGCGGGAGCGCCGCCGCGCTCCCAAGCGGTGCACTGTAGCAGTGCGCCACCGGGCCGGCCCTCAATATACTTTCTTATCAAGCCTCTTAAACCAAACTGTTAGCAGTGGACTGCTTTCTTTTTTTTTCTATTTTTCACCTAACCAAAGTCAAGGGGAAGTGCTAATTTAAAGTGATTGGTTGGCCAAATTGGTGATACATAAGAGAAAAAAATAATTATAAAATTAACCACTGATACTAGAGTTCAAGGATTGTTTTGCTCTTGATTGATTTCCAATACTTATTGTCAATTTTCACACTGTACTGCTTTAGTTATTTTAAAAATTAGAACATAAAAGAATGATAGGTAAATTGCTTTTACAGTCTATAATCTCAGGTGCATGTCTATGCTTCCTCTAGGTAATACTTTCAATTTGTTGAAAACTCAGGGGAGAATCTTGGTCCCTTTATGTCTTCAATTTTGCAAAACCTCCTTTAAAAACTATGGTGTTTCTTGATTATTGAGTCAAAGTTAAATTCCTCTTTGTAGCATAAATTGGTCACATTTTGTATTTTTCTTCTCTTTCTTGATTTGATTCAGGTGGAACTGATTTCTTTTCTGTACCCTCACAGATAGCATTCTCTGACCCCTGAGATTTTGTTCATGTTTTTTTCAGTTCATTTATTCTATTAAAAAATAAATCATTTTTTTCTTAAGTATTTTGGCAAAGGAATGTGTTTTATTGTTGAGTTAGAGTAGGACTTAAAAAATAAAACTGCTTGAACTGATCAAATTTTTACCTTGATAGTAATTACTCCATGAAGGTTTTAAGCAGCTGAGGTATTGAAGGAATGGAGAATGTTTTTATACATTAGTTTTTTTGGAACATACATTTTTAGATAAGCTTTTCTTTCTTTTTAAAAAAATTATTATTATTATTATTACTTTGGGGGGGGCAGCTGGCCGGTAGAGGGACCTTGGTGTTATTAGCACCATGCTCTAACCTACTGAGCTAACTGGTCAGCCCTTAGGTAAGCTTTTCTAGTGTTTCTGAATCAGATATGAATTTGTATTCGGGTCCTGCCATACAGTGGTTGTAAAACCTTGAGCAAGTCACTTAATTTCTCTAAAGTTTCTTTCCTCTCTTTTCAGTGATAATTTAAATAATCTCTAAAGTACAGATGTTTTGCACACAATAGTTGCCCAGTAAATATTCTTTTTACTCCCCACGTTTTTGTTTTGATTGTTTTCTTGTTTCTCTTATGAGTAGATAAAGAAATTTTTTGAAATCTGTATTTGATTTTTTTTTCTTTTTTTTTTAGCAACATGGTAAGTTCTTGTAAAAATACGTAACATTAACCATGTAAAGTTAAGCTGTGGTATGTAATCCTATGTTGTAACAGCTTGAGGACAGGGCTCAGGAAGGGGTTTGGTGGTAGGGTCACAGAAAGATTTGTTTTAAAGTCATATTTTAAAATCATATCAAGTCTAGTCTTGCTGTTTCTAGTCAAAGACGTTTATTTTGTGTCCTGAATAAAATAGGATATGGTTTTCTGAAACATCTTTGTACTTTGTTTTTGGTAACAACATTAGATTTATGTTGTGTGAGAAAATAAACTTGGAGATATTGAATTGGCAATTAATACTGACCTAGAATTGGTTTTACAGAAAATCTTATTTTGATCATTGGGAACTCACTATTGATATCCATGTATGTTGAAAAGTTTTATTTTTTTAAAAAAGAGAAGATAATTATTTAGAACTTATTTTTTACATACTTATGTGCCAGGTATGGAAAGAAACACTTTATATGTATTGTATCTTTTAAAAATCTTAACAGTCTACCCTGTGAAGTAGGTAGTAGTAGCATCCTCAGTTTATTGATTATGTAACTGAGGCTCAGAAGTTAAGCAACTTGCATAAAATCATAGGCTGTGATCCACTTGACTCAAGAAACAAGGTTCTTAATTATTATACTTACATATTTCCTTTAACACTGCTATAATTTTAGCTGCCACATTAAATAGTCCTAACCTTTTTGAATTTAAAGATTATAATAGATTATTCATGGAGAATAAAGTTCCAGTTCTGAGCACTAAAAATTTAAGTATATACATATTTAAATTCACTTTAGAGCTTCTGGAATTTGAAATTATAGTATTTTATGCATTATGAAAACATGCTGAGTCAAGATAAAGTAAAACATAAGGTATTGAGGGGATCTTTTTTTTAAATTCTGTGCTTCATGTATAGTTTCCTTTCTGTTTAGTGAAATAACCTTTTTAGTCAATTCTGTGAAAAATGTTATTTTTTGGTAGGGCTATAAAACTTGGGGATTTAGATGTAATTTTGCACAGTACTCACCTTTTTTTCTCTCTTGAGTGGGGAGGGGACAGAAGTGTTCAAAGTTTTATTTAATTTAATTGGTAATTTGTTAAATCTTTTGATTCAGTCTTTATGTAAGCCTTTCTGAAATGTATAGTCTAAAATGTATTGATAACTAAGTATAGTAGTGTGTATAGTTTTTTAAAATTTGGTACTAAAGGGGTGGTAATTTAAGAGTGAAGGATTTTGTGTTATATTGTAGGTATAGTAGGATGATATATGGTCATGTTCAGGCTATGTTCTGAAAATGCAAGTCGTTTTCTTATGATTTCTCTGTCCTCAAAATGAAATTTTTCGATTTAAGGGTTGGAAGAAGATTAATCTTTATAAATTGAGACTTCTGGTTAGTTGGAATTTTTCTATACTGCTTAAATATAGTAGGAAAACCTTCTTAACTGAATTATTAGTAGAGATTCTTTGCCAGGATATATTTTACCTAGATGTTAACTTTTAGTTACATCATAGTTTATTTCTTGTACTTTTTACTTTTTGCCTGAGTATTCCCCATACAGATGTCTCTCTTGTTATTAAGTAAATAAATCAAATAAGTTGATTTCAGAAAAAATAAAATGGAGTCTAATACTTCTATGTATGGTAGTATCTATGAACCTTGTATTTTTTTATTGCCATTTTTTGAATATTCATGGTATGTCAAATGCTCTTGTAAATTCTATAGACACACGCACTCATTAATGAGCACAAAACTTCTTAGGATAGATTATAATTATTGTCTACTATTTAACAGATAAAGAAACTGAGGCACAGAGAGGTAAAATTATTTGCTCATAGTCACACAGGTATTCAGTGATGGAGCCAGGATTTGCCCATGGGCAGCCTGTCTTAAAACATGTTCCCAACTGTTATGCTAAACTCTTAATCTAAGTACAACAAATATAGTACATTTAGACTCAGAGTAAATAAAGGAAATATGTGATTAAAAAGGGACAAAACTGTAGTCATATAAGGAAGTTAACACTAAATTGCTAGTTCCATGTACAATACTATGATAAAGACTTACTACTGTGATTACTATTCATATTAGACTTTTAGTTGGGTAATTATTATTATCATCATTATTATAGCTATTATTAACAACAGCTAACATTTTTAGAGCACTTATGTGCCAGTCATTTTGCTAAGTGCGTTACATGGATTATCTCTCTCTCTTCCAATCCTCATAATGACTCTGTGAGGTAAGTACTAATTTCCCCATTTTACAGTTGAAGAAATGTAGACTAGGAGATGTTATGTTATATATTTTAGGTCCCATGGCTAGTAAGTGGTGAAGATTGGAACTTAGCCAGTTTTATTCCAGAATCTGTTTTTAACCTTTGTGTCGTACTACCTCTCAATGCACTGTGTTTAGATATGACCCATTGAGCAGTGTGGGGAAAAAAGTAAATCAATTTCAAGGAAAGGAGATTATATAACCTTTTATTTTTCCATTGAAATGAAATTCTATTCTTTTATTTTCAGTGTAAGAAGGAAGAGCTTGGGCCAGCCCGGTGGCGCACTATCCAGTGCGCCACTTGGGAAGCGCGGCGGCGCTCCCGCCCGAGGGTTCGGATCCCACATACAGACCGGTTCCCGCTCACTGGCTGAGCGAGGCGCGGGAGCAACACCGAGGGTTGCGATCCCGTTGCCGGTCCCCAGTCCGGTATGGGGGCAACACTGAGGGTTGCGATCCATTGCCGGACACGGAAAAAGACAAAAGACAAAAAAACAAAAAAAAAAAAGAAGGAAGAGCTTCTCATTTTATATATACGTTTCTTTAGTTGATGAAATTCTTACACAGTAAGATTTGTGATCATAGGAAGTGGGTAATTTCATTATTTGATAGTCACTATATACGCTTAGAATGGATAGCCGAATTTTTAAATAATTAGAATGTGAAAGATAGTGCATATCATGAAAAAACTGAATACAACTTGGAATCATTTTAGGATTCTGCACTACCTCAGGCATGTTTATGAAACTTGATTTTCATGCCATTGACGTAAGGAAATGATCTGTAGCTATTTCTTTTTTGGGCAAATTCTTAGTTATGTCATTCTTAGTTATTCTTAGTTATTTTATTATATAATATTTCGAGGGAAGAAGATAAATTAGAAGATAAATATATAAGAAATAATATTTTAAAGAAATGATAGTTTACTCTGAGGAAAAGTCAGGTGTATTTTAATATATATGATGTTGAAATGGACTTTATATTAGTAGTCTTGTCTCAATTTGGTTAAAGATTATGAAATTCTAAATTTCTTAAGATTAATTTTGTGTTTATCTAATTATGTTTGAGAATTAAGAGATTTACTGCATTCCTATTTCCATCTGGAACATACAGGAATGTTTTTATTGATTTTTATACTTTGGTTTGGAAGGAAATTAGATGATATTTAAAAAATAGTTTCAATTTGAGCTGAAGTGCAAAAGTCATTCAGTAATGATTTATTTTTATTCTTGGCTACCATTTCTTTTTAAGGTATGTAAAATTTCACTGATGGTTTTGCTCCTGTTTTTTATAGCTGCATGTAGTCTTCATTTTTCCATCTTTCTAGTATTGTTTTAAGTTGGTTCAGAAAGAGCACCAAGAAACTGACATGGATGTACACTTACACAGTAGTATTTAAATATATATGAATAGTATAAACTCTATAAATCTATTGTATACTAAACCTTGCTACTTAGAATACCTTTAAAATTGTAGCACCATATAGTTCTAATCTTGTTTGGTTATTCAGTCTGCAGTGCATAAATATTCTACTGAAACGTGTGTCATAGTTTGACAATCATTGTTTACTCGTAATTTTCTCTCTTTTTATTACAATGCTTCCCAGCAAGGACAAGTTTGGAAGGTTTGCAAAGCTTTTCACCTTCCCTCTGCCCGCTTGCCCGCTTTCAGATCAGTTTCATGTTTCATAACTTCTCTTTCTGAAATCCACAACATAGCCATAGTAAACAATGAAAAAACATTAAATTGCAATACTGTATTTCCTTCACACATGGCATACAGATACAACTTTTCAAAGGATACATCCTTTTTAAAATGGAATAAAAGGAAGTTAAATAGGAACGTTATAATTTTAGTAATTCCCTAGGAAGTAACATCCCACTAGCAAGCAGTTAATTAAATGTCACATAATGAAACAGTGAACAGTATTCAAGATTATATTCTGTATTGCTAATAGTTCAGGTAAAAAGTTTTTTGTAAAAATAATACATTTGTATAGTGCTTTACATTCACTACAGAGAATGCTGTACTGCTGACGTCAAAATGTAAACATTTCCATTTGCTGTGCTTATGAGAGGTAGAACAGATGTAGATTCATTGTTCGAAGTGCTGCTGGTATGATGGAAAACAGTGTTGTAACTTAGATGTTCAGAGGAACAGGCACCACACTTTAGCACTATAAAGATAATTTTACAGCTTCCAGTTCTTTTGAACTAGGGCTTTTATATGAAAATGTTTAAAATGAATGAGGACAACATTTTGGAAAATACATTTAAACATAAGCTTTTATTTATAACACTTAGAAACATGTCCAGTACTCTACTGAATACTTAATTTTTTAATGTTTTATTAGCTTCAGATGAATACAAACCTACCTCAAACCAAGATTTTGTTTTTGTTTTTCTTTTTTTTTTTTAGGTTTGAGCTTTTTCCTTCACTGCTGTTCTGCGCTAACTGCTTTGAAACTTTCCATGCATTTTTTTTTTCAGTAGAAGAACATCTCTGTACTGTCTCCCATTGCATATTTCAGCTGTGACAATCCCTGCACTTTGCCTATTCATTTTATCACCTGCTCACCAAAAACAATAAATACCTAATTTCTGATTGCAGATTGCTATTACTCCTTGATTTTAGAAGAAGGATGCATTTCACTTTTCTTTATTACTGTTGTTTTATAGGCATGTGGAGACCCCAAGGCAAAACCATCTTACCTAATTGACAAAAACCTGGAATCTGCTGTGAAATTCATAGTCAGAAAATTCCCTGCTGTAGAAACCCGCAACAACAATGTAAGTCATCTACATTTTTCTATTACTTGATTTTAGCCATCTATAAGGAGAGCAATGGTCAGTATAGTGTCTGTAGTAGCTCTTATTTATCTAATTTTTTACATTTTGGTGTACCCATTATATACATTGATTAAGTGCTTTTAGAGACAATATTCTTATCTCAAACTGGAAAAATGACTCTTAGCTACATTGACATTTTATTATAGTAAACATAAAGTTAATTTCTTATACACATTCCCTTTCAAGTTACAACAGGAGCAAGGTAATAAATATGTATATATTCCAAATATTTGAGTGAGTACTTGGGGGTGTTCTTATAGTCATAAATTTAACTTTCTTCTGAAGTTAGTAAGTTATCATAGAGCTCTTACTGATTTTAGTGATTAGCTGTGTTTAGTTTTGAAGTATATTTGTTTGTCTAATATTTTCATGATTGACAGCAACAATTCTGAAAATTAATACAACAAGGTGATGGTGTTCGGATCTTTATTATCCCCATATTACTTCTCAGGTGGGAAAGTTTTTTCTTAGTATATTCAAGTATAGTCATATTCAGAGTCTTCTTGTTATGTTTACATATCTTTTGGTAGTTCTTTCTAATAACTTCCATGAATAACTCATTTTAGAAAATTAGGGTTATTTTCTACCTTTCCATGGAATTTTCCTGTAAATTTTGTTGACTTGGACTCTTTCTGCTTGTCTTCTCTTTTTACTTTTATTTTACTTTTTTTTTTTTATATTCCCATGTTATAAACCTTACTCTTTCTTTTGTTTTATGTACAAATTTAGTCTAGAAATTTTCTCTCACATATTATCTCCCTACTTTTGAGAAGCTCTGTTTAAAAGATACATCATTATCTTTTTGTTTTCTCAAATCCTGTTTGTTTATTGAAGATTGGTATTTAGCCCGGTGATACCACTTTTACTTAAAAACATTTTAATGTAGAAGGAAAATGCCAGTTAGAATTATTAAAAATAAGTCAGGGAAAGTGCTTTATAAGTAATTTTTTTTAAAAAAAATCTGTGTTTTGGGGAGTTCAAGTCAGTAGAGGTCTCGGTTTCAAAGAAGATTGTGTTTTATAATTGGTATATTAAGGCATCACAATTAGTTCCAGATTACAAAATGGGTGTTAAAATGCATGCAGTTCTTAGAACACTGTTGTTTGTGTGGGGAACTCTTTTTTAGTTATTGACATTAACTGGCTCACTCATCTGAAAAATTATACACTCATTCTAAAGGAGAGATTTTGTTAAGAAAATCTGCCTTATGTTTAATTCTATATACACTTCTTTTTCTCATGGCTCATAAAATCTCTGTGACATGAGTTCTTCAGAGAATCTTTTAATTTATATACATGTTTGTGGGTAAACTTACATGTGAGAATAAGCATAGTTTTTGAATGTGATATCATAGAAAATTAGCAAGGTCTGATTAGATATATGTTCACTGTTTATAAATGTGAAGTTTTTTGTTCAAGGGACAATTAAGAATTCTTGCTGTTTGGATGCCCATATTAGCTAGCTTTTTAAAAAAAAAAAAAAAGTTCTTCTTTGCTGTTCTTGATGTACCAGGCAAACTGTTTGTAAGAATGCTGTTGGTTTTTGTTTTTTAATAGTTTTACTTCCCTTCTCAACTTTTGAGGCACAAATTGGTATTTTTAATAAATTTATTGAGCTATAATTCACATCCATGTAATTTAAACATACACACATTTATTTGTTTATTGGCAGCTGGTACATACCATGCAATTTACATATTACACATTTATTTATTTATTTACTTATTAGCAGCTGGCCAGTGAGGGGATGTGAACCTTTGACATTGGTATTACCAGTATCATGCTCTAACCAAGTGAACTAACTGGACAGCCCTCAATTTACACATATAAAGTGTACAAGTCAGTGGTTTTTAGTATATTCACCGAATTGTTCTTCCAGTGACACAATTTTAGAACAGTTTTATCACCCCAGAAAGAAACACTGCACCTATTAGCAGTTACTCCCAATTTCCTGACCACACCTCAGCCCTAGGCAAACACTAATCTGTCTCTGTGCCTATTCTGGAGATTTCATATAAATGTAATCATGTAATATGTGGTCTTTTTTGACTGGCTTCTGTCATTTAGCAAAATGTTTTCAAGGTTTATCCAAGTTGTAGCGTTTATCAGTATTTCTTTTTTTTAATTGCCCAAATAATATTCCATTGTGTGGATGTACCACATTTTATTTCTCCATTCATGAGTTGATACATGATTGGATTTTTTCTATTTTTTGGCTATTACGAATGATGGTGCTATGAACATTTGCATGAAAGTTTTTGTGTGAATAAATGTTTTAATTTCTCTTGGGTATGTATACCCAGGATTAGAATTGCTGGGTCGTGTGGTAATGCTATGCTTAACCTATAAAATTTGCTGTACAATGTTATTGAATATTATGACCAGTTGTAGAATTTGCTCTGATTGTTTTATTTGCAAACACTGAATTTTGTCATATGGACTTTACAGCTATTCCATGTGATGCTATTCTGTTGTTTTTTACCTGCTGAAGTACTATGTACTGCTGGGTATTTGTGAAGTCTTGTGATTTCAGTTTTGATCTGGGCCTGCTGAAATCTTGATGAGAGGTTCTTAGCCAGCTTGGGTTAGGAAATGAGAAGTGAGGAGTTCAGTTTTATTATTACTATTTAGCGCCATAGAATTAGTTAATGAATATCTAAAGACTGGGAATGGGAGTAGCATCCGGGATTGATAGGAGGTTGCAGATTTCTGGCTAATAAGTACACTGTAGAAATGGTATTGATATCATAGCCCTCCCCCCCCCATTCCTGGTCTTTGGGTCATTGTATAAACATGTGCTACAGAGCATGCACAGGATTAATTAACACTATTTCCTTGATTCATGCCTTACAAGTCCACTTACCACTTGTCCCTAATTTCAGAAAAGGCACTCTAAAAGAGGGCTGGCTGGTTAGTTCAGTTGGTTAGAACACAGCCTTGTAACAACACCAAGGTCAAGGGTTCGGTTCCCTGTACTAGCCAGCAGCCAAAAAAAAGAGAGATTGTTTCTGTAAAACATTCCACAAAATATTTTTCTAAAGTTTCTAAAATAGATTGTTACAAAAAGGCTATTTTGCAACCAAAAAATTGTTGATTTTTGATGGTTTCTTTAATAACTGTCCTTACCCCCATACTTTTTAATCCCATTAGAAGCCATGAGCACATAGCTATCTGGTATGTAACAACAGAGGGCACTACTAACAGCAGGATTGGTACATAACATGGCTTCAACAGTGGTGATATTGGACTCTTTTGAATCATTTCTACTGTCTTGTTTAGGTCCCTTTGTGACCAATTATAAATTTTTGTACCCCCAATTGTAGATTTAGGGAAAATCTGGGACCAAGGAATGAGTTTTTCTGGGTCATGATGTTGAGCTAAATGCTCCATATGCTTCAAAGCAGGCTGATTAAATAAAATCCAAAATGAATAAAAGCCATACCAGTTCTATAATTATAGCAGGTACGTATTGAGTGTCTAATATGTGCCAGGCTATATGTTTTAATAGCTTTGCTCATTTAATTTCAGATTAAGCAAAGCATTTCTGAGCAGAGAGATTGTCTAATTTATCTATGATATGGTATCTTCCATTATTTCGAAAGTGTAACCGTCAAATGGAGTTTTTTTCTCATAGGATTCTTTTGAGTACATAGAGGGGAATCTGTTATTTCCTTAGATGAAGAAAATAGTAGAAACTTCTTTCTTGTTTTATTAACATGTAAAAATTGTTTCGCCCAGAAAATTCTAAAAGGCTAATTTTAAGCGAATGTTCAGGTGTATGTTAAAACTTTTGTTACTAATTTTTTTCCAAAAATTTTAAACTTATTTCTTTCCCCTCTTTCATCCTATGTTTTTCAGTTTAAAAAACTCAAAGTAGGTTTTAGATGTTAAAACAGTGAAAATATTATCTGGTAGAAAAGTGTCATTATGGTATTTGCCTGTTGTACATTTTAGTATAAAATTTTGTGTTTGATTCCTAAATTAGTGGGGAAATGATATAAATCAACCTCCTATATTGAATTAGATTTTGGAGTACCTAAAAATAAGGACATCGTTAGTGAGTAGAGTACCACAAGAGTGATGTAGGGATTCTGGACTAGAACACAGGTCTTTGTTGAAATAATTTGAAAATTATCTTTTATGTAGAGGACTATTTTATGTTACAGATAACTATTTATCTCCTCTCTCAAGGAATACGGTATTGCAGGATCCTATGTAACAAATTATATTTTTTATTTAAATAGCTTACAAAGTCACTCAAGGAAAGACAAAATAAAGCAACTCTTAAGTGTCGTGATCACCGATAAAGTTGGTTCAGAGGCATAGCCTTAAAGTCTGTTTTAAACACCATTTTATCCCTAGTGCCTGGCGTATAACATAAGAGGCACTAAATATACTTGTATGTTTGACTAATTCATGAACCTAGTTTAACTTAGCCATCTTTCACTTATTTATGTCTGGAGTTGAATTTATAACTTTAAGTTATTGAATTAATTTTAGCTATTAAAAATTTTTTTTGTGCTTTTTAGCAGAGCTAAACAAATACACCTTATTAATGGTATTAACTGAAAGTAACCCAGAAAAAGAGTAAGAATCTCAGCATAGTTGTGTTTTGGAGATAGGGTGGTAGAATTCGGAATGGTTGTAGGGAGGCTCTTGACACAAGCATTGTAGTTTGGTAAGGAGTTAGAAGAAAACAGTAAGGAAACGTCTTCCTACCCAGACTTTAAGAGAGCATTCCTTGTGTTGTCGTGGCTTCTATTGTGATAGTAGCATACTGGTTAAGAGGATGGACTTTTGACTTTGAGTTCTGGTCTTTCTACTTATTAGCTAAATAATTTGGGACAAAGCATTTAATATCTTAAGGCATCATTGTTCTTGTCTCTAAAATGGCGATAATACTAATTTCAAGGAGTGGTTCAGTATCTCCTAAAGCACTTAGCACAGTATGGACAAATTGCCCTTTTTTAAAAGTTTTATTTTATTTTTAATTAACACATAATAATTGTACATATTTATGGGGTACAATGGGATGTTTTGATACATGTATCCATTATGTAAAGATCAAATCAGGGCAATTAGCAAATTCATCATCTCTCACACTTATTTCTTTGTGCTAAGAACATTCAGAATCCTCTCCTCTAGCTATTTGAGAAATTGCTCTTAAAAAATGGCAACTGTTATTTGACTTTTTGGTCTGCTTCACTGGCTTTTTTTCTGGATACCTTTTAAATATGGTTATTTGTTTTTTTGTTTTTTGTTTTTTTTTGTCTTTTGTCCTTTTTCCGTGTCCGGCAACGGATCGCAACCCTCAGTGTTGCCCCCGCACCGGACCGGGGACCGGCAACGGGATCGCAAGCCTCGGCGTTGCTCCCACGCCTCGCTCAGCCAGCGAGCGGGAGCCGGTCTGTATGTGGGATCCGAACCCTCGGACGGGAGCGCCGCCGCGCTTCCCAAGCGGCGCACTATCCAGTGCGCCACCGGGCCGGCCCTAAATATGGTTATTTGTAAATGACTTTTTATTCTCCCTGCAGTATATATGCATGAAAACACTTTCTTGCATGGCTTCACCTAAGTAGTATACTATCTTTTATCTTCTGTATTCTAGATCTGAATTCCAGCTGCTCTTTGGACAGCTCCATAAGCTAAACAGCAAACTTTGCATTCAATATTGAACACATGATTATCCTCCATTTTGTTTCTTTTTTGTGTTTTCTTCCTTGAGCCATCACCATCACTTGGTTACCTAAACTAGAACCTTCAGAATCCTCTTAGACTTTTATAAAAAATCAAGCTAGTCATTTAGGGTTTGTCAGTTCTACCACTATAAAGTCTTTTGAATTTATCCTCTTGTGATGGGACAAATGCCATAATAATCCGAACATTGATTTTCACGCCTCCCAGTCTCTTTATCTGTCGCCTTCCCTTTGCACCTCCCTTCAGCCCCCACCAGGGGAAGCAGAAGAAAGCAAAAACAATCTCTCTGCGGTACTTCACATCTGTCTTCCTGGACCATGCACTCATCTCTGGTTTAAAAGGAGTCATCTTACTACACAATAATGTAACTGGCAGCTGTGACAATGTACTTCGTTATGAGTAAATATACCTATATATCTGTATATATAGAACCTAATGGAATCTTGAAGGAATATTTGGTCTTGACCAATTAAACTTTGCCAAAATTTAAAAAATAATAATATATTGAGAACTAACTGAAGTGTTAGTATTCTTTTAAAAAGGTATCATCAATATTCAGTTGTTAGTCTCTTCCACATGTAAAAGTCTTCAATTCTAGCTTGAATAAGGAGAATAAATAAAAGAATGAACCCTTCATTAGAAGATGCATGTAAGCCTTGCTTTGATATATTTGAAAAGTAATTGAAATAGGTCAAATTCTTGTATTGGCAGGGAATTGGATCAGTACTGATGACCTTCCTAAAATGGTTTAAATTTTCTTTTGTTTTAAATTTTTATCAAAATAACATGAATACATGGTAATGAATCAAACAGTCCAGAAGAATTTAGGATGAGAAGTCAGTTTCTACTACCCCACTCTTTCTCATCCCAGTCATAATTATCAGAGGGAACTTCTGTTTTTAGTATAGTCGTCTCTCAGTATCCATGGACAATTGGTTCTGAGACCTTCCTCTGATACCAAAATCCACAGATGCTCAAGTCCCTTATATAAAATGGTGTAGTATTTGCATATAAACTATGTACATCCTCCTGTGTACTTTAAATTATCTCTAGATTACTTTTCATACCTTATACAATCTAAATGCTATATGTAAATAGCTGTTATACTATACTGTTTTCGGAATAATAACAAGAAAGAAAAGTTCGTATATTTTTAGTACACATGCATTTTTTCTCTAATATTTTTGATCATGGTTGGTAGACTCCATGGATATTTAACACATAGATAATGGAGGACTGACTGTACTTCTAGAGGTTATGGCTAAAACTATAAGAAATGTGCTTATTCCTTTGTATCTTTATTTACCAACTTTAGACAATGTTTATTCTTTGCTACAAAAGATGAGGATTTAGCTCACTCAATTTCCTGCCTCTTACTTACCCTTTTTCCTCTTCTCAATGTTTGATGGTTTTGTTAATATTTTTAGATCATTGTTACTTCCTTTTTAAACTTTAAATAATATAGCTCTCTTTTTATGCTCTCATTCTTGGTCACTTATCCTTTTATTTTTATGTTGTCAGAATTGTTAATGCTTCTTTTTGATTCTGTAATCATACAGTAGTCTGAGATTGCTTTAGATGCTGATTCTAAGAATTAAAAACTAGTGAAGACCTGAGTGCTCAGTTTGCATTGCTTCACTCCATTGTTACACTTTGGAGTTTAAGATGGATAATACATTTATCATCAAAGTGAAATGGATTCTTTCTTCTTAAATTCTGTTAGTTGCTTAAAATTATTTCACAGTTTAATCTCTTTCATAATTTTACCATGACTTTCTGGAATACAGTTATGTGCCTTTTTAGTATTCTCAATTTATCCAGCCTAATAATCATACCAGCTTTATTAGTCTGTTTCTGTTGCTTAAAGCAAAATACCTGGAAACTGGGTAATTTGTAAGAAAATAAAATTTATTGCTTAGAGTTTTGGAGGCTTGGAAGTTCAAAGTCCAGGGAACACATCAGGTGAAGGTCTTCTTTGGTAGTGGCTTTACAGCAATGCAGAGGTCTCACATGGCAGAAAATTGTGGAACAGAGAGAGAGACTTGCAAGTGCTCTCCTTTTAAAGCCCTCAGAACCATGTCCCTGACCACTATTATTAATCCATTCACTATGACATAGTCCTACAATCTAATCACCTCTTCAAGGCCCCACCTTTCAATTACCATAATAGGATTTCCAACCCTCTACAGTAACAGTGGGGATCAAGCTTCTAATACATAAAACTTGGGGGACACAGTTCCATCCATATCAGCACATTAGTTTTCCTTTTTTTGTGGAGCCAACTCTCCTCTAACCTTCTGCCTTCTAACTTTAGTCTGGATGGTTTGCATAAATCTGTTGCCTAGCTTTCATCCTGGGACATATTTCTCTTTATTGTCTTCAGTGTTAGGGTTTTCACCTGAACTTTCACACTAAGGTTTCATGAGTTTGTGTATAGGATTTGTGTGTGAATGAGCTTTTTAGTTTTTTTCATATTCTCAAGAGTGATTCTTATGATCCCAAAACACATCCGCTTTAAAATATCTTTTTTCCTATCCTCTACATTAAACTACCTGTGCTTTTAAAACATTGTGAATCTTGTGCACCATATATTCTAGTTATACTAAACTACAATCATAACCTCTTCAACTCAAGGTTGCTTTCTGCTTTCCTGGAAATAAGACTGCCAATGAGCATTTTACTGCAGTCTAGAGCTAAGGGTTGGGTTAAGCTGAGAGTCAGGTTGAAGAAGAATTAACTGAAGGTTTTAAGAGAGAAGAGAAGGAGTAGAATAATCATTGAAAAGAGTGCGAGAGTGAATTGACAGTAAAAGTGGAGTAGTGTTGCAACTCAGGTATGGTTAATGATCATGAATTCAGGTTGAGATCAAGTTGGCATAGCTATATGTTTTCTCCTACCATAGGTTTTATTACACAATTATGATAGATGGAGAGAAGGACAAGGGAGTAATTACGACGACAGGCTATTTAAAATTAAGATGGAAAAGAAAGGGAGAGGATCCTTATGAGAGGATGAGTGACAGTAAAATGATGGTAGGATCAATGCATAGGAGGTCCCTCTCAATTCAAAGAATTGGTGAAATCAGGGTATTAGAGGTTTTAAGTGGGAATTATTCTCCCATTGATGCCACCTCACCTTGTCTCCAAATCTCCCAAGAACAACAGATGTCCAAAAAGGCCAGAGAGTAGCCAAGATAGCTAAACATAAACTTTATTCCTGTTTACAGCTTTGCCAATTGAGGAAACTAACCATCAGCTGTCATTCAGTGTGTCAGTATGTATTCATGTACTAAAAATGATGCTTGGATGCCCTCTCAGTTCTAGGCTGTCCTTTAACCTTCCCTATTTTGCTCATCAGCCTCACCACTCTTGGAAGCTCTCATCTTTCTTA
Organism: Galeopterus variegatus; assembly: GCF_000696425.1. Classification (NCBI taxonomy): domain Eukaryota; kingdom Metazoa; phylum Chordata; class Mammalia; order Dermoptera; family Cynocephalidae; genus Galeopterus; species Galeopterus variegatus. The sequence goes on along the minus strand of NW_007726313.1, from coordinate 268,498 downwards.
CTGTAGTCTTTATCATACTTATCATACTTATTGTGTAGTTCTTCCTTTTTTTTTTTTTCTTTTTCTTTTGTAACCCCTTTCATATTATTACCAGTTTGTGGGAGGCTTTCTCTGGAAGGGAATGTGGAAATTCGTATTGTGGTTTTACACCGTCTTTGAACCTTGCACCTAGAAGTTAGTTGTGGTGTAACCAGCTTCTAAAATTGGATATTCACCTAAAAAAAAAAGTGGGTTCCCTGTGCATTTATATACACATTCCTCACTCAATGATAAGCTCGGTTAGGTTAGTATCATTGCTTTATTAATAGTTTTCCTCAGCTCCTCTTATAATGCTTGACAATATAAAAGATTAAGATATTTGTTGACCATATTATTACAGTAACTGTTCACTTATCTAGAGGTCACTTTTTATATCACTTGCCTGTCTGAATCACATCTGAGAACTAGGAAGGAAGCTATTCCGCACCTAGGAATCTTCAAGGAGAAATGAAAATACATCTACCCAAAGATATGTTCATAACAGATTCATAATTCGTAGTAGCCCCAAATGGGAAACAATTCAAATGCCCATCAGTTGATGAATGAATAAACAAAATGTGGTATATACATATAGTGGAACGCCATTCAGCAGTTAAAAGGAACATACTGCTGATAGGTGCTACAACATGGAGGAATGTCAAAAACATTAGGCTAAGTGAAAGAAGCCAAATGTAAAAAGCTACATATTGTGTGATTCTGTTTCACAGGAAATGTGTAGAAAAGGCAAATTTATTGAGACAGAAAGAAGATCAATAGTTGCCTAGGGTGGAGAGTAAGAGCAGGATTAATTGTAAACGGGAACAAGGGAACTTTTTGGGGTGATGGAAATGTTCTAAAGCTGGATAGGGTTAATGGTTTCACAACTCTGTAAATTTACGAAAAGTATTGAACTGTTCACTATGATAGGTGAATTTTATAGTATGTAAACTGTACCTCAATAAGAAACATATGATTTTGAGCAACCAGAAATGGTATTCTTGAATAAATGAAGTTTATTCAGAGAAAAGCTTTTTGAGCCTTTTGCTTTCTGTGATATGATATCTCAGGCTTCTTCACACATGGCATTTCAGGACAGTGTTCCAGAAGAGCCAAATTGGAAGTTGTAAGGTCTCTTAAGTTAAGCCCTAGCCTTAAAAGTGACACAGTCAGTTTTGCTGCTTTCTATTGTTCAAAGCAAGTCACAAGTCCAGTGAAGATTGAAATGGTGGTTAAAATAGACTACGGCTGTTAATGGGAGGGATGTTAACATCCTATTGCAAAGAGGCATGGACACAACTTTTAATTTCGCCTTTTCTTTTTTGCCTTTCAGTTCTTTACAGTATAAAATTATTATTATTATTATTATTATTATATTGCATTTCAGAATTAATTTAAACAGATGATTATCAATGTAAACTTGGGAAAAAAACCTAACATAAAATGAAGGTGTTAAATTAGTAGTGTTCTTAGAAGTCTCAGTAATTTATTTACTACTCTTTGCTCAGAAAAATGCATTTCTGAAATAGTTACTGCTAATAGAATCATTTTGTATATGATAGAAGAAAAATTCTACAAAGGATTTTAAATAGGGTTCTATTATGAGTCTTTTAAAAAATGACTAATCTTTGTATTAATTTGGATTTTCTAGGTAATCTTAGGAGATTTGCTTATATTTGATATATATATGCCATTCTCCTTAGTTGCTTTCATTTCTTCCTTTTATGCTTTCTTATTCTGGAAGAATGTAATGAAATATTTTGCCCAACTTTCGGGATTTATTTAAGGGATTAAATCACTACTATGTATGTATTAGTGTACAGAAACTCATTCGAGACATGAATTTATACCTGGTATCAAATTTATTTATAATCAGCAATGAATTTTAAAATTGAATTTATGACTTTGATGTTGAGAAACTTGAGGATCATCCACTTGTTATTTGTTTATAGTGCATCTACTGTGTGCCGATATTTTAGATTCTAGAGATAAAGCTGGAAGTAATACAGACTTCTTACCCCCATGTAATTTAAATTCAAGTTGGGATGTTAGACAACAAACAACTAAAGTGCATAAATAGGCACTTTCATTTGGAGATAAGTGGTAGGAAAAAATAGAAAGCAGGACAAGGAGTTAGAGAATAATGGGGGTAAGGAGATTATTTTAGATAAAGAGTGCTCAACAATGGCCTCTCTAAAGAGAAGTGGGGTGAGGAGTGAGCTATGCTAAGAAATAGGGAAGAGCATCCCAGACATGAGAAAAAGAGCAAGTGCAAAGGTTTTGAAGTAGGAACAAGCTTGCTGAATTTTATGAACACAGCAGGCAGACCAATGTGACAACTGCTGAGTAACAGTAGAGGAGCATGAAAGGAGATGAGGTCTCAGACACAGGCAAAGCTCCTATTTAGATTTTATTCTGAGGCACTGCTAAGGACTTTGTATTTTATTCTAAGTGTGATGGGAAACCATTGTACTTTTTAAAAACACTTTTTTCCTCCAAGTGAAACCCATTTCATTTAAAAAAGAAAAATTATTTTGAAATACTAGACTTGCAGAAAATTTGCAGAAATAATAACAGAGAGTTCCCATATACTCTTCACCCAGTGTTAATTTCTTGTATAACCATCATTAAAATCATTTTTTTCGGGGTAGTGTGATTGCTTAAAATGCCCACTATGCTGCTGCTACGTGGAGAATACTGATGAGGCAAGAGCAGAAGTGCAGAGACCAGTTAGGAGGGTACTGTAGGCATCCATATTAGAGTTGATGACAAGGGTGGTAGTTGGGACAATTCCTTGAGAGATCTCAGTACTCTTATTTTAAAAAGGCTGCCTTAGAATATCCTACTAAGAAATAGAAGAAAGCTTTCCCTGAAACCAAACTTCTGTATTTGGTTAGTTTTTTGTTTGTTTTTTCTTTTTTATTGTTAAGACTTTATTTATTTATTTATTTTATTTCTTTGTTTTGTGTGTGTGTGTGTCCGGCAACGGATCGCAACCCTCAGTGTCGCGCCCGTACCGGACTGGGACCGGCAACGGGATCGCAACCCTTGGTGTTGCGCCCTCACCTCGCTCAGCCAGTGAGCGGGAACCGGTCTGTATGTGGGATCCGAACCCTCGGCGGGAGCGCTGCTGTGCTCCCAAGCGGCGCACTGTAGCAGTGCACCACGGGGCCGGCCCTATTTCTGTTTTTTTTTTTTTTTTTTAAGAGGAACAAAATACTAGCATAATGTAGATCAAGAAAAATAATTTATTACATGTAAGCAATTTCAGTATTGAAAGAAGGTAATTGAAATGGGTAAATGAAAAACTATAGCCACATTTCACTGTATTGAAAATCAGTGGGTTAGCTCAGTAAGACATTGGCTTCTATGGTAATTTGCCAGTATTTTTATTTTGAAAGAATGAAAAACTAGTGAATATTAAATTTCAGTCAATATTTTAGATACTTATATTTGTGTGGGAAAATATGATCTTTGCAGTTTGCATGTCTGATGTTTATCCTGATTATTTTCAGTTTTTATTTATTTTACTTGAATGTTAAGAATAAGATCCATAGCTATAAATTTTAATGAAACCATTTTACAAATATTTTACTAAAATATTTGCTTTTATCACATGAATATTGCTTTTGAAGTATTAGTGAGTAGAATCAGTTTTTTTTTTTTTTTCCTTTTTGTCTTTTTTCATGACCGGCAACGGATCACAACCCTCAGTGTCGCGCCCGTACCAGACCGGGAGCGGCAACGGGATCGCAACCCTCGGCGTCGCGCCCGCACCTCGCTCAGCCCGTGAGCGTTCGGTCTGTATGTGGGATCCGAACCCTCGGCGGGAGCGCCGCCGCGCTCCCAAGCGGCGCACTGTAGCAGTGCGCCACCGGGCCGGCCCAGAATCAGTTTTTTTAAAATAGTACTTTAAAAATTTTCTGGTGTTTAACATCAAACAGTTTATTACTGATCTATGTTGTTAAATAATTTTCTGCTTTTTATTTACTGTAAAACAGTGAAATGTGGAATTAAGAAAATTTTGCTCTGGATATTGAACCTAAAGTTAATACTTTTTGGTGGTATCTACTCTCCTTCACTTTAAGAACTAAAATGTAACATTTTTTGCAGTTGAAGCCTGAGAATTGTAGACACATTTTTTCTTGTAATAGTTAGCTTCTTTCATACAGGGCTTTAATGGAATTTATTTTCACTAAAATAGTGAACATAACTGTAACTATTACATAGAGGTGTTGAGAGGATTGTGTGAGACACTTGTAAAATGTTTGGGAAAATGCTGGACATGTAATGAATGCTCAGTAAATATCAGCTCTTTTTAGAAGTACTGTGAATAGTAATGGGATTATTTATATAGTTTTATTTTTGGTTATTTTGAAGAAGTCATCTGTGAACCTCTCTTGTTATTCACAGGCACTTTTAGATGTTCTTAGGTACATTATCTTGGTTAATTGTCTACATCAGCTCCCATTTTGATAATGAGAGTATCAGACTCTGAGATACATCATTTAGTCATGGTTGCACAATAAGAGAGAGGCTTTCTAGCATTACCTACCAAAACATGTCTTCTGACACTCACATATAAAGGTCTTTTAAGTTTGTTATTATAATCCCTTATCTGATAGATGTATACATTGGATACTTATTTATGTGAAGAGTTGTATGAGAGGGACTGGGGAGATTAAAAATTCTAGTCTGGTACACTGTTTTACAGCATTGGGGATAGCTGTTATACAAGGTAGAAAGTGATAGCTGCTATTAGAGGAGGGAAGTGTTATTTACATTCAGAGAAGTTCAGTCAGGGATGGTTTCTTGAGATTAGGTTAGCATTTAAACTGAGTGGTTTGGGAGTAGTGGGATTTGGACATGTGTCCAAAATGGTGGAATTTTGACATCTCAGTAGAGGAAGAAATAGTAAGAAATCATGAGATGTGTATAGAAAATAGTGAATAGTTTGTTTTGGCTACTGTGTATAGTGTGTCAATGGGTGTTAGGGAAATTTAGATTGAAAAGGTAAGTTATGGCCAGATTGTGGAAGGCTTTGAAAGTTTGACTAATTATTTTGAATTCAGGCATCTAGTAGTTAGTTGTTCAGTAAATGTTTGCAGCTGATGTAGAGCCTGGTCATATATGGTTTGGGGGAATAAAATTGAAAGAGAAATTTAGATTATAATGAAATTTTATTATTAAAAAGGGAGTGATGGACATGTAGAATAGTAGAAAGAACACTGTTTTGGAAATAAGAAGATGAGATTTCTAATCTTGGTCCTGTCATTAAGTAGTTGTATAACTTTCAGAAGGTTCTTTTAAGTTCTGTGGGTATTAGGTTCTTAACATGGAAAATGAAAGTTTGCATAAAACGTCATTAAGGCTTATAATGAGATGGTGACTGTGTCATTTATTGTTCAAACTTGGACACTGAAGTTGAAGGTGGCATTATTAATAATTATGCTAGGGCAACTGAAATAAATTGGGATTATTAAGCCCAGTAGCAACTTAATTATATTCTTCATATCTAATTATTATGAGGCTACTTTCATCTGTCGTATTTTGAAACTCAAATTTTAAAGTACTGAAAAGCAGGAAGAAGGACTAAGGCATCAATCATAAATGTTTAATGTTGTTGACCAAGGTAAAGATAGTGTAATCTGAGGAAATAGGATCATTTTTAAAATAACTATTTGCTTGATGTTGGAGTAGTAATGATTAAATATGTGCCAGGTAAACATGGAATTGTTTTGAAACACGTAATTTGTACAAAACAGAGTCAGCTACTCTCACAGATAAAGCTAAAAACAGTTGCACATCATTGTAAGTATATACCTTAATTTCTCTGGCATATACAGGGAGTAATGAGATATTTCATTTACAGATGTTTTCCAGACATAATCACTACTTTAAATGCCTTCTGGGACTGCAATATGTAGGGTGGTTTACCCTATATGGCTGGGTCTACCAGACTGCTGTGCTTGCTGTTGTATTAAATTGTCCTTTTGTAATTATTTTTAATCTTCTCCTTATGTTAATGTCACTGCTGTAAATTTTCTGACTTGTCATAATGGTTTGGTATGATTATGTATGGCAGCATTTCTTTCCCAATGCCCCTGTGTGAGTATAAATAAGAACTATATGAGGGCCTCAAAATTGTGTGGCCGTGATAGCAAATTCGATACTTTAAGCCACTTTCTCATATTTTCTAGTTTTCTCATATTCTAGATAAGTGCTACCTTAGACATACAAGGTGTATTTAGATCACCTGGGTATCTTGTTAAAAGACAGATTCTGGTTCAGTAGGTCTGAGGTGGGCCTGAGATTCTGCTTTTCTAACAAGCTCCTAAGTGTTGTGGAAGCTACTATTCAGTAGACTACAGACTATCAAGGTTCAAGATGGTATATTGGAATTATGGCAGTCCAATGATATAGGGCATTAAATATGGCTAGTTTTCAGAAATTATATTAATAGTTGATTTAAAAGAAAACTTAGGACTTTTATACATTTAATAATACAGTTGATTGAAATAATATTTGTCTTTCACATTTCCCTCTTTCATGTTTTAACTCTAGTTTTGCTTCTTTCTCATTTCTTTTTTGTTGTTGTGGTTTTTTGCTTTTGTTTAATATATTATTATGTTTTGTGGATCTGGTCAGGGAACCGTTACTGTATTTTATGTTTGTATCTACATTTTATTTTGCATGCGTAACGTGGCTTTGCCTGGATGTTCTTTTTGGTAAGTTCCAAATTTATATAGCATATTGTTTTTTGTAGTGTAAGTTGTAATGTTTTTCACCTTCTTTTCTCCCACATCTAGTAATGTGATCATGCTCATGACTTGCTTTTAATTTTTTTTAAAGAGTTCACTTGATAATTGTTTTTTCCTAACATTTTCCAGTTTTTCTCAGTAGTAGTGTAATTTGGTACTAATCTGCTTTGACTCGTTTTATAGCCTCACACTGTCAGTTGCTGATCACTATTAGCAGTTGCTATCTTAAGTACTTTGGTTTTTTAAAAAAGTCTTAATCATTTAGAAATATTATTCTAAAAGCTTGTGCTTCCATATAGCAATCATAAAAGAAGATAGTTTGTAGTGAAATTACTTTTGTTCTCTATGAACAATGCATTCCAATTTTATTTTTACAGCAACAGCTTGCACAACTACAGAAAGAAAAATCAGAGATTCTGAAAAATCTGGCATTATATTACTTCACATTTGTAGATGTTATGGAATTTAAGGTATGTACTTTAATATTTAAAATGTAGCATTTCAAAGGTAGATTTAATGTTTTTTAATTGTATAAATTGGAATTCTTCCAGAACTGAAAATTGAAATATATTTTATTTGTTTGTGTTTTCTCAATTTAAAATTATTTATACAGATAAAAGATTAAAATAAGCTTTTCTTTTCAGGACCATGTTTGTGAATTGCTGAATACTATTGATGTTTGCCAAGTCTTCTTTGATATTGTAAGTGTCATTTTCAGAAAAATTTCCAATTCTCCTGTTTTTACAAGCACTCGGGACTGATTGCTTTTCTTTAGAGAAAGTTTATATAACTAGTATGTAAAATTTTAGTATTCTTAATTTGGCTTGTTTTGTACCTTTTTTTTTAAAGTAAAGAGTTATAATGTATTCTCTATTTTTACTTGTTTGTCACTGAGTATAAGTCTTGTATATATTGGGAAATAGTTGTTAATTTTAGTATTTTAGTAGACCCAATTTTAAAAAGTTAAGTGGATAATAGTTTTCTTTGCAAAAGGCATACATGATAGAATTTTTCTTACTATGACAATTTCTATATATAGAAAGTCAAAGTGAAACATATCTCCATTGACTTAATGATGAGTTTTTATTTTTATTTTTTAAGACTCCTTTTTCTTGTTCGGTGAGATTGGCACTAGTGTTTCTTATTATTCTGGCTATTATCCTTTTAAACTGTGACCAGTTTGAATACAGTAATCACAAGCTCTTTTTCTTTCATCCATAAAATTGTGTCACATATACAAACTGTCATTTGTAACTCCCAAATTTTATATGTTTTTAATGAAAGGAATTAGAATTTCAGAAATGGGGGATAAAATAAGTAACTATAGAAAATTATTAGCTTTAAGTAGTTGCTGTGAAGATTTTTGTGTGCTTAAAAATTTGAGAAATAGGAAGAACTTGAACTTGATTTTTTTTTCTAGACTGTAAACTTTGATTTAACAAAGAACTACTTAGATTTGATTATAACCTATACAACACTAATGATACTGCTGTCTCGAATTGAAGAAAGGAAGGCAATCATTGGATTATACAACTATGCTCACGAAATGACCCATGGAGCAAGGTAGAACTACCTATAAAAATCTTCTAAAATTTTCAGTTTAATGGCTTACAACTCACTGAAATTTGATACATCTATTTTAAGCGATCGAGAATACCCACGACTTGGTCAAATGATTGTGGATTATGAAAACCCTTTAAAGAAGATGATGGAAGAATTTGTACCCCATAGCAAGGTAAGAGCTGGTTTTTAGATGTGTTGTAATAAGAATATGAGAAAGCTTAAGGATAGATATGTAAAATGATAAACTTAGAAAAAAATTTGTACTGGGATATGAATAATAGCTACCTGTGGTTTTATCTAATTGTGAACCAGAGAACTAATTAGATTTAGAATAGTATATAGAGACTCAGGAATATATTATTCATTATAGTTTTTAGATTCAGTTATAGCATGTGGAGGTAGTACAGGGTATAATGTAGTATTTGAGAATGTCTACTTGTAACAGTCTACCTGGCTTCTAATCCCAACTCTGCCAATTACTATGTAATATCGGGCAAGTTACTTAACCAACTTCACCGTACCCCAGTTTTCCTGTCTGTAAAAATGGAGTAACAATAGCACTTTCCTCATATGGTTATTATGAGAATTAAATGAATTACTTCATAAAAAGTGTTTAGATACATAGTATTTGATAAATTTTAGCTATATGGTTATAGTCTCTTTTGCTTTATCTTTTTTTTTCTTTTAGCTTGATGCCCAAATATTATAGTCTCTTAATGAGAAAAAAGTGACAATAGTTTTGTGGAAATAATTTGACATGTTTGTCTTTTAAGGTATATTAAAAAATCGTTCTTAATGAAATAATTTTGGTTGTAAAGAGTCTTGCTATTATGACTTCTCTGCAGTAGGGCTAATTCACAGAATTATGGTTCCTAAGTGCTTTAAAGAAAATTTATAGGTATCTCATCCAGCCGCATTATTTATAGATAAGGATTGAGGTCTGGAGAAGTATGAGGACAAGGTAAGCCATTTGGCAGCAATAGTAGCAAAATCAGAACTGAAGCCCAGGATATTAGAATCTCGGTTTGTTGTTCTCGTTGAATGGTGAGCATTAAACTTTTTAATAATACAATATTTTATATAAATCTATGCTTTTTCTTGACATACAGTTAACAAGAATTTTCTTTCAGTTTTCTTAGTTTCATGAAAATTCTGAAGATACTCTTTCAGTTTCTTTGCATAGCTATATTTATATAAGTTTTATGTCTTGGAGTTAGTTGAATCATTACTTGCAAGAGGCTAGTAGATCATCAGTTTTGAAGTTAAAAAAAAAAACAGCACTGTATATGGAAGTGTCAGAATTTCTCAAAATGCTGAGCATATTATGGTTATTTCCTATTTCTCTGATTTTGTTAGTATTTTTTTCCTCATCTTGAGCTGTCTTTTCTGCTCCTCTCCTTTTTTTCTCTAAATCCATTTCTGATTTTTTTCTAATCATGTATGGCCTTGTTTTTATTTAACCCCTTCAAATTTAGTTCTTTTTCCACTTATGTGATGAAAATTTCTTAAAGGCTTTTGGCTCTTTTTAAAAAATTCTCCATAGGCATTAGTACAATGTTCAGCATATAGTAGATTATTGATAATTACTTAGGAGAATTGTTCACTTGAATTAGATCAGTTATTTTCTAATCTTTATTTTTCTGATATTCCATGATATCTCAAGAGTTTTGGTAGAAAGCCTATCATGCGTTTGCCAGGATTTTAAAAATTAAATTAACAATTTACTTTGCCTGGGAATACAGAATTGATGTAGCTTTTATTAAAAAAGGAAAAGAAAAAGAAATTAAAGGAGGGGAGCTACGAACTAACTCAGATATTATAGAGATCATGGTTGTAGTTAGCCTCTTGTTTTTATGATGGTAAAGTTAGAAACACTTAGCAGTTGTACCTGGAATTTAAATGGAAAAGGAAAAAAAGAGTCTTATTCTTCAACTTTCTTTTTCCTATTTTAATTAGTCTCTTTCAGATGCACTAATTTCTCTTCAGATGGTATATCCTCGAAGAAATCTTTCAGCTGACCAGTGGAGAAATGCCCAATTATTGAGTCTCATCAGCGCACCTAGTACAATGCTTAATCCTGCACAGTCTGACACTGTATGGTTCTATTTTTTCCTTTTTGAATAAAAATAAAGTGATTTAAAAAATATTTCAGTTAAGCAATGGGGGCTTCAGTTTTTTTTTCAAATTAGCATTAGCCTATCAGGGAAGTTTATTGTAAAATGATTATTAGTTAAGTCATACTGTTTAGTTTTTTTTTTTTTTTTTTTCCTTTTTGTCTTTTTTACTGACCCGTAACAGGATCGCAACCCTCGGTGTCGCGCCCGCACTGGGGACCGGCAACGGGATCGCAACCCTCAGTGTGTGCCTGCACCGCGCTCAGCCAGTGAGCTGGAACCGGTCTCCACATGGGATCTGAACCCTCGGCGGGAGCACCGCCACGCTCCCAAGCGGCGCACTCTCCAGTGCGCCACCGGGCCGGCCCGATACTGTTTAGTTTTTATTTCCGCATTTGGAGCGCCGCCACGCTCCCAAGCGGCGCACTCTCCAGTGCGCCACCGGGCCGGCCCGATACTGTTTAGTTTTTATTTCCGCATTTTCAACAAAAACTAATGTTAAATTATTGTCTTTTAAAGTTTACACGTTTGTTTTGTCCTATCATGGTAGAAACATTTGAAGATATAGAAAAGTTTAAAGAAAAAAAACCCAAAAATCACCCCAAATCTTACCAATTAGAGAAAATCATTGTTATATTCTGTTACATTTCTTTTAGTTTTCTGTGTATGTGAACATAGGTACACACGCATAGTTACTGATTTTGGTTAGAGAGTGAGCATCCAGGCACATAAATCACTTTTAATGACTAAAATTTTATCCTTTGGAATCCCGTAAACTCTGAAATAGAGAAATTGGGAACTTGTTATTTACCAGTTTGAAGAAAATTTAGCAACAGTATTTTTTAAAGAGAGGTTTGAGGGTGTGCAGATGTGAAAGGGGCACAGCTCTCATCCTTTGTTGACCGCAAGTTTAAATATAGGTTATAAAACTTTCATCCAGCATTTCAAATTTGTTGTGGTGGTATTTGAACCAAGAATTGAGTAATAAGAATTTTCAGGAGGAAGAAAGGAGTGATTCAGTATGGAACATTTTTTCAGAGTTTCTTTTAACCACAAATGTATATATTCTCTTTTTCAGATGCCTTGTGAATATCTGTCTTTGGATGCAATGGAAAAATGGATTATCTGTAAGTAAAATGGGTTAGTTTTGTGATTACCTTTCAGGTTTTAAGTTTTAGAGAAATATAACAGGTAACATGTTTTACCACTGTGCTTAGGACTGTAGTAAGCCATCAACGTACATTAGTCCTCATGTTGATCCGTCTGTCAGATTGAATAGTCTATTTTACAGATGAGGAATCTAAAGCTTAGGCTACACAGCTAGTGAGTGACAGAGACAAGATAAGAACCCAGGCTAACTTCAAGGCTCTTGGGCTACATTATATTGCCTCTCAATATAACCTTCAAAGCTAAATTTTTGTTTTTTAAATAATTTTTTTGTATCTCATCTGTTGAGTTAAGGTTTTTGGTTTCAGTTTACTTCAGTACATATAACAAATGGCTCATATGTTTAGTGTTTGTTAGATGCGTGGGGGATAAAATTACTAGTTTCTGCTCCTAAGAAGCTTACAAACTATGGGAGAAATAGACACACAGGTATAATACAGAATGAGAATTGCTATAATATGTTAAATTCCTTCTACCCTCTCCTAGGCTCATTGCCAGAAGGGAATAATTTTGAATAATTTGTGTTTTTTAGTTTTTACAGTTCTCATTTTTGACTTTTTAACCTTTAGATAGTGTTTGTGGACTTTTTCCTAGAGTGTTTCTCAAACTATGGTAAAGGGCCAGTTTTTCTCTAATGTTTTTTGGATTGGTACTTTAATAAAATAATGAAAAAGGATCTACAAAAATACCAGAAAAATGAACTAATAAGCAAAGACATAAAATCAAAGCCCACATTTTTATTATTAGATTCAATTTAATCTAACAATTAGATTATTATTATGTTTCTACTCAGAAATCACTGTCAAATTTTTATGAAAATTTCTAAATATTGTCAATTTCTGTACTTAATTTCTTTATGGACTGGCACTTTGAGTAGCATTGTTTTTAGTATGAAAGAGGAGGAATTTAACACATACTACCTGCCCTTAGGCATTTTTGTTAATTACATTATTTTTTACATTAACCAGGTTTGTGATAATTATATTTTCTTCTATAAAGATAGTTGAAATTTTTATGCTTTGTTAGTTGATTAAAAGAGAAAAAAACAGCTTTCAGAGTTTTGATTTTGCTCATTTGTGTGCTGATTCTTAGTTATTTTATGTTTATGGATGTATGGCTGAAGAATTGGGTTGATTAATAGAGTCAGGTATTATGGATAAACTCTGGAGTTATATAGGACTATTTTCCCCAAGTCTTTACCATAAATGGGAATGCTGATTGCAGGGCTTTGTGTAATGAGCCGGGAGGTAGGTCAGGAAGCAGGCTACCCTAATGGAGGCTATCTGGGCATGGAGAAGATAAACAGATTGGGGATATCCCAATTGCCAAAATAAGGAGTATTTATTCTGAGTTTTGCTGCTTTCATGTATTTGAACTTTGAGATAGAGGTGAGGAGTTATCTAAAAGTCTGCATTTCTCTTTTTGACACTAGTACCCACACACTAGGATTTTTCTTCCGAAGAGTCTATTTTCTTTAGAGCTTTGCTCTAGATTAGTTCAGCATGTGGTCCTTGGACCAAAAGTATCACCATTACCTAGGAACTTCTTACATATACAGAATCTTGATCCCCACCCAAGACCCACTGAATCAGAAACTCTATGGGTGGATTCCAGCAATCTGTTATTTAATAAATCCTCTCTGTGGTTCTGATGCAAGCTAAAGTTTGAGAATCATTGATTGAAGGCTCTAGATTGAAGCCTGGGGCTAAGCGTTATGGAGGATGTAGAATGTTGCAGACCCAGCTGTTTGTAGTGCAATTATAAAATTAATTATCCTGACATTCTTTTCAAGGTCTACTCTTGCTCTATTGGTTGGACTTGGGAAACTCCTTGGGAAAAATCTGTTTTTCCCTCTGGAGTTTTAGATTACTAGTTCCTGCACTCTCCTCCCCCCGCTTTTATTTTTTAGTTGATAGTACTGTTTTGTCTGTTTCCTGTCTTCAAAGATTTTCTCCAACTTTCTTGTCTAGTCTTGGTTGCTATGCGTTTCTCCAACGTTTTTATGGCTTCTTTTAAATTTATTTATTTATTTATTTATTTATTTATTTATTTATTTATTTATTTATTTATTTATTTATTTATTTATTTATTTATTTATTTATTTATTTATTGTCTTTTATTGGGACATGGGCAGAGAAAGGCAGTTAATATGTGATTTAATTAATAAGTCATCCCCCTAATGTTGGGCAGTCTGTTTTAAATTTACTTGCCTTTTTTGTGCTTTTATAAACAAATGAAGATACTTTAACTCATAATATAACCCATGTCTTAAAAAACAAACAAACATTATAACCTAATATAACTGACAAAATTTTCAGAGGAATCTTTTTTTATCAGTAGCAAGTATTTTTGTAAATCTAAATATACAAAGAGGAATAAGTCACTAAGTGAAATCTCATTTTGCTCAGGAGATTAGGGTAAAGTCAGTACATAAGGCAAAAAACTTTTATAAACAAAATTTCTCTTGAGAGTTCTTTAAATTTTCATGCATATATTTTGTTTCTTTAGTTGTGTGCCAGATCAAATAATTTTCTTGCATTTAGGGGTCCTCTTGTATGGAAAACATTTTTATGTATTTCAAGAAAGTCAAGGAAGTTAAATATACTTCTGTATGTATGATTATAATGCCTACTTAAAGAGTTAGCTTGCTTGTGTTGTGGCCTTTTTAAAGGAAAAGTGAGCTAAGAATAAAAAGATAAATAGCAAAGTATGTTAAAATGCCAAAATAGTAGTACAGCTATAATATAATTCAGGAGTTTAAAGATGGGAGTGACTATTGAGAATCATAGGGAAACCTTGCAGAAAATGGGATTGGTTTGTAATTGGCCCAGCACAGAACCTTGTATATTGTAGGCACTGAGTAAATGTTGGAAGAATGAAAGATGAAGGCTTATGCCCTACTATAGAGGGCTAGAGAAGACATCAACAACTTAAATAGAACTATACATTTGTGTAGGATTTCTAGATTAGATAACTAAATGTAAAAGAGATATTTGGAATTTATGTAATAGAGAGCAGCTTATAATATTGAAAGAATATTGGACTTTAATAGGAAATACTTGGGGCTAAGTCCTAGCTTTGTTACTTTAATAGTATAACTTCAGGCAAGTCATTGAACCTTCACTTTTTCAGCTATAAAGAAGGATACCACTTGTCTTATGTACTACACAGGATAATCATGTAAGATAATATATGTGAAAAGACTTAGTAAACTATAAATTGCTATGAAAATGTGAGATGCTAATACCCTATTATTTCTTCTGGTGACTTAGGAAAGTAGATTAGTTTAATTTTCCAGTTACAACTGTTTCCAGTAACAATTGTATTTCATTACTGTTTCCAGTAATGATTAATGTATTAAATACTAATTAGTAATTTTTGATTTTTGGCTTCAAATATTTTATAAATGTTCCTGAAAATATCTTTCATTAAAATGACTTTGTTCATAATCCAAAAGTGACATTTTCCCCCTTTTGTCAGTGTGGGTTCAAAGACTGATTTTGCAGAATATAGAAAATTATCATTGAAAAGAAAACTATTTTTACCATCATGTATGTATGTGTATTATTACCTGTCACTTGAAAATCTCAATTTAGTAATTGTGACTACATTTCTGTTTTTTTTAAAAGCTACGTTGTAACCAAAAGGATTTAAATTTGGAATACTTTTA
Source organism: Galeopterus variegatus (assembly GCF_000696425.1). Lineage (NCBI taxonomy): Eukaryota > Metazoa > Chordata > Mammalia > Dermoptera > Cynocephalidae > Galeopterus > Galeopterus variegatus. The sequence continues at coordinate 253,208 of NW_007726313.1, read as the reverse complement.
CATTTGTATTTGCTTTTCTTTTTATTTAAAGTTGGCTTTATTTTGTGTCATGGGATCCTAAATACTGATGCTACAGCACTGAACCTTTGGAAGCTAGCTCTTCAAAGTAGCTCTTGCCTCTCTCTCTTTCGGGATGAAGTTTTCCACATTCACAAAGCTGCAGAAGACTTATTTGTAAACATCCGAGGGTATGGCATTTTAATTATTTTGTCTTTTTTGGAGAAGATTGGTGAGTGGATTACATTTACTGAAGTTTGAGGTATAAAGAAGTGTCAAATCAATGCCAGAATATATAGCCTATAACATTTTACTGTGGTCCCAGCAAGTTGTTTTTAACAGTCATCCTGATCTGAGAGTAACCATATTTTTACAAGTAACTTCACAGATTAAAAATCTAAGGTTCCTACCTTTCAAAACTTGTATTGTAGGAAAGGAAGATATGTTCTTTTTCGCAAATTGTGTATGGTTTTAGATACAACTATTACTAAAAGCACAATATACATATTAAAATTCTGAAATTTTTAGAAGTGTTATTTTAGAATAGGTTTATAAAAGCATATGAAGCAATAAAAAATACTTCATGAGATTAATTATAACAAATGTAGAAGTCAGACCGCTGGACATAGGAAAATCATGTTTCCTTATAATTCAGATGTGCTACATAATGACATTTTGGTCAACGAAGGACTGTTTATGACAGGGGTCCCCTGAGATTATAATGGCTGTACTGTATAGCCTAGGCTTGTAGGCTATACCATTTAGGTTTGTGTAAGTATACTCTATAATGTTTGCACAATGACAAAATTTCCTAACGATGCAATTCTGATAACTTGCTCAGAATGTGTCCCTGTCGTTGAAACACGTGATTATAGAAGGTATTGTGCATTTATTTATTAATTTGCATTCATTCCCTGTAAAGCAAATAATTCTCTGAAATTTGTTTCCTTGAAGTTTTTTTTTTTTTTTCCTTTTTGTCTTTTTTTTTCGTGACCGGTAATGGGATCGCAACCCTCAGTGTCGCGCCTGTACCGCGACCGGCAACGGGATTGCAACCCTCGGTGTCATGCCCGCACCGTGCTCAACCAGTGAGGTGGACTGGTCTCTATATGGGATCCGAACCCTCGGCGGGAGCACCGGCGCGCTCCCAAGCACCGCACTCTACCGAGTGCGCCACCGGGCCGGCCCATCCTTGAAGTTTTTAATGCCTTCATTGTCTCCACTTGATGTTCTGTAGCCAGTATATAAAAGACAAGTTGATCTCAGACTTGGTAGCAATTATGAAATCTTTTGAAATTCTAAATGAAATTTGCCTACGTTTATTTCACATCTAATTCAATAAGGTCCTAATGAAATTGAGGTAAAATAAAGCTTTTATTACTTATTAGAAAATAAAAATGTGTCTGGCATTAACAGTTTAAGTCAATATATCTCAAGTTTTAGTGTGCATAAAAATTACCCTGGGATGCAAATTAAAATTCAGGTTCTTGGGCATCACCCCTAACCTCCTATGTCTATACCTTGGAGAGGTTAAAGAAATCTGCACTTTTCCCCACAGTACTTTACTGAGGTAAAATTTGCAAACAAAAAAATAATTCTCAGGGGTAGAGCTCATTGATTTTGCATACGAGTGCTCCTATGGGACAACCACCTAGATCAAGACGCAGAACATTTTCATCATCCCCAGAAAATTCTTTTATGCCTCTTTCTAGTCAGTATAGGCACCTCTAGTTCCCCTTTCCCCTGTTCCTTTCTCAGTCGACCACTATTCTGACTTCTGTCGCAATAAGTGGTTCTGATATTCTCATGCAGGTGATCTGTCAGTCACAATATTAGAAACAGTACCCTATATACTTTTTAGCTCTTATTTTAGATGATGGAATACCCTGAAATAGCGAAATTGAGCTTTGTCATTTTCTAATTTAATGAGATTGAAAATCATGAAACTTGTATTATGTCTCAGCATACTGACAACCTCCTTGTGGCATCAAATTTAAATATATGTAAACATTTAAGACCAGTTATTCTGTGTATACTGAATAAACCTATGGTATGTATGATGCAAGTAAATTTAATGGCACCATGAAACCAATTTCCTTTTATGTTTTTCTAATGATAAATTTATCATTTAGAGTCTCTGTATTTAAGTTGAGAAGTTTAATTATTAATTAAATTATGTGGTAATTCAATTTAAAATGTGAATTATCATAGTCAAATTATAAGTATAAAAGCTTATTAATTATAGAGGCTGATGATTACAGAATTAGTATACAAGGGTACCTCAAAAAGTTCACGTAAATAAAAGATAGTACAAATCCTTCCATGAGATTTTTTTTTTTTGTCTTTTGTCTTTTTTCCGTGTCCGGCAACGGATCGCAACCCTCAGTGTTGCCCCCGTACCGGACCGGGGACCGGCAACGGGATTGCAACCCTCGGTGTTGCTCCCGCGCCCCGCTCAGCCAGTGAGCGGGAGCCAGTCCGTATGTGGGATCTGAACCCTCAGATGGGAGCGCCACCGCGCTTCCCAAGCGGCGCACTATCCAGTGCGCCACCGGGCCGGCCCCTTCCATGAGATTTTTGAAGACCCCTTCTATTTAAGACATTTGCTCAAAGAACATATTTATCTTAGAGTACTTAAACACAGACGTTTGGAATCCTGGCCACTTCAAGGCTGGAGCTGGTGAGCGCATGGGAGCAAGAGCTGACAAATGCTTCTGTGCCCTACCTATGAGGTTGCTTGGAGGCATCAGGGGAGAAGAGGGTCTTGGTGGCCCTCAGGCCATCAAGACCACTAACAGGGTTCCTGTGGACAGAGATAGGTGTGAGGAGCCACAACAACGGAAAAAACTGAGCCACTCAGAGGGCAGTGAGTCATCGCAAGGGACCAGTGCATGATCTGTTCCATGGGAAGTGTTTGGAGTATGGGCAATGGGGGAGAGGGGTCCACCTGGGGACACTGGGGCACAGCAAGGACAGCTGATCTGCTCTTCAGTCAGCACAGGCCCAGTTTATGTAGAATGGCCAGGAATATAGAACTGCAGGGGGAGTAGTTTATTGAAAAGACTCAAGCTCAGATCAGAGTTTCCACACAACCCAGGTGTACCAGATCTCACGAGACCTGGAAGTACCTAAAAAGTCAACTATTAAAACCTGAACTGCACAAAAAGCCCTACCCAGGGAATCAGCAACAAAGCAGCAATTTAGTTTAATCACAGGGCTCAAGTGCTGGTCCCCACAGGAAGTTTCCCCATTTTAGAAGTAAGCAAAGGACAACAAATTAGTTCTAGTGCAGAATTTAAGTAGTGGAAACAGAATAATTCAACACAGAACTGAAAGAAAAAACAGAATACCTACAGTCCAGAGACAGTGTTTGATATTAACTAGTAAAGGTCTCACTTCACTAAAGAACACCTATAAAACCTAGAAGGACTGGAAGCCCCTGGCCCCCAAGCCAAGGATGGGGGAGGGCCAGGGGCCTCAGCCATTCCCCCCACCCCAACCCCCACAGGCAGCCCAGCAACAACTACCAAACCACTGCAGGAAACATCCTGGGCTCCTGAGCTGGGGCAGTGGGATGCTGAGGACTTTGGCCACACACCCCTGACATCTGCATTCAGCCCAGCAATGACCAAGCCACCACTGGACCAAACCACCTGGTCTCCCCTGCAGGAATGAGGGGGCAGCCATGGGCCTCAACCATGCCTCCCCCTTCCTCCTTCTCCCACCCTATTTCCTTCCCTTTTCCCCTCTCCCCCTCCCATCCAACTGCTCTGCAACAACATCTTAGAATGTAAAAACAGATGGAGCCAGGGACCGACCCCTCCTCCCACAACCAGGCATACTTGCTGTCACGGGGCCTGCCCAGGGTCCCAAGGTATGGAGTGGGGACCGACCCCTCCTCCCACAACCAGGTATGCCATTGCCACCATGGGTCCCACCCAGGGTCCTGAGGCATGGATCTGGGGATGACCCCCTCCTCCTACAACCAGGCAAGGAGCATGCCAAAAACACCACTTCCATGTGGGTGGCTTACCACAGCCACCACAATAGCCATGGCTGCTGCAAAAGTGGCTAGATGCCACAACCACCATGCAGATGGCCTGCCAGCCTCTTAAGTGCATTGACACAAGGAAAGTCACCAGTGGAGACCAAAGAAAAGAAGAGGATATCTCTCTTCACAAAGCCTATTCCAGAGTGATAGAAGTAGTATCTATTCTACAATAATAGTGGGGGACCTGAACACACCTCTCAGCACTGGACAAATCATCTAGGCAACAAATCAACAGAGTAACCGTTAGTCTTTCAGAAGGAGAGAAGAAATCTAGGGTTATCAGAGGTGGGAGAGGAGGGAGAGGGTGATGGCGAGAGGTTGGATAAGGGGCATAAAGAATAACTATGATTTGTAATAATTAAAAAAATTGGAAAAAAAAAGATGCTACAGGATCATAAAGCACAATTATGGTCTGATGGACAAGACATTAGTGAAGGTCAGGTGATATGACTAGGTCCTTGAGCCCTTGGGAATGTTGCTACTACCTTATTGTGAAAATTATTTCATGTCAAAATTTTTCCTATAAGTCATTTTACTCCATGATCTCTGAAGCATCTTTTTATAATTAAAAGGTATACTTTTGGTGCTTGAAGGAATAAAATAAGTTACATCACAAAAACAAACACAGACATTGGAGTTTATTTTGGTGTAAGTGGTTTTAGCCAGATTGTCAGGAAGATTTTTAACATTATAAGAATTTTGTGTTTTTATATCTAGTATTCATTAAATTATTTATTAGTATTTGTTTTTCCTGTGGCACCTTTAAATTGGTCAATGTTTGTATTGGTTCTTTTAATTAAATGATTTTTTTTTTTAATTTGAAAAATATGTTTCTTTAAACTCTTGGGTAAAAATCATCTATAATTCTATCTCTTAAAATAATTTAAAGTAAGCAAATGCTTTCCTGCTTTCTTTTTCTCCACTACAAAACTCATATACCTAGTCAATACTGTTGATCATTACTGTATACTCTTCAGAATTTTTCTATGTTTATGAGATAGCCTTGATGAAGTGTCAGAAGTGATAAGCTTTGTCAGCACTTTAGATTTTTGGAAGTTATTATTAATTACATCAGAAGTATAATTTTAATGTCTCTATTGGGGCTTAAGGAAGTGATAAGATTTAGTAAAATAATTTGCATTGTAAAGTTTCATTTTATTGTTGGATTTACTATAATTTGACATTTATTTTTCTAGGAAGCCTTGACTGGGCACATAAGGTGCTAGGAAAGGATGTGGGTAGATTTCTTCCATGCATTTCCAATTTGAGAGCCAGTTCTTTTGGTTATAATAAGTAATTTTTAATTGACTTTTAGTATTTGACTTACTCATTTTGACTATTCATGATAAAATTAAGATTAACATCGTTCTAATTTTTTTTTTGCACATAGCTATAATAAACGTATTAATGACATAAGAGAATGCAAGGAGGCAGCTGTGTCACATGCGTAAGTAGTTCTATTTTATCTTGATACTTTTAATCAAGAAGAATTCCGTTCTTAAAGCATTATTTTGTTGAAGTAGGTGTGGATTAACAGTGTGCAAGATGGCAAAATGTGATAGTAAAAGAGGGGAACTTTCATTCAGTGAGAAATAATAAGTATATAACCTCAATATCTAGTAAGCTTGGAATTAGTGCAGACAGATTTTAAGTTTTTTTGAAGTACTGGTAAAATGCTCTATGGAAGTACCATACAAAGGACTTTTATTTTAGGTATCAATTCTTACTGCCACTATGTTCCCTGTACCTATAAGTTGTGCTCAATTCGCAAGTTGTGCTGATTTTTGTACTACTTCATGAAAATTGATAAGTCCTCACAGTGTCCCAAATAGTGGCTACATTTGAAAGTATGTTAACCCCACTCCTTTTCCCAATTTTAGTTTTTTGTATTAGTAAATATAGTAGCATTCCGTAGGTGAAAATATAAAACCACAAGAAGTTTTAGAATTTAAGTTTAAGCCATGGTTGGATATTGGGAATTTAAACTATCTTTTTTCATTGTATCTGTGCTATATCATTCCTCTTGCATATTTTTTTCACTCAAATGAAGTACTGACATTATTAGTGTGCTTACATTATTCAAAAATGATTCTCTACTGCAAATAACATACTTTGGAGTTCATTAGAACTATTTTCTAGATCTGAAATACATATAATTTTCATTTTTTCATGGGGTAGACTCTATTGTAGGCAGAGATATAGTCTCACAGCTATTTTTTTATAAGGATCTTTTACATGTAAATTATTTTATTCCCTTTATATAAAATAATTAAAAGTAGTAAGCAATAGTAATTCCTAGAACTTGTTACCATGTATCGGGCCTAAGTACTTTTGTTTTTGTTTTTTGCATTTTTGGTTTTTTGGCAGCTGGCTGGTAAGGGGATCTGAACCCTTGACCTTGGTGTTACCAGCACCACATTCCCAAATGAGTTAACCGACCAGCCCCAGGCCTAAATACTTTATAGACATTTATTCTCAGCGGTAATAAACACCACAGACTCCTCACAGCAATTATATGAAGTAAAATAATCAAAATAACATTTTCCCATTTTCTTCTTAGAAGTGACACCAGATGACTTTATTATTGTCCGTAAAAAGAGCTCGTCATTTGAATTATTGTAACTTATTATAGATATGTTACTATAATAAAATTTCTATATGTTATTAGATATTAGGCATCATGAAAGATGTATATCTTTTGAAGCAGGTGTCATATTTGTTTTATGGATGAGAAGCTGAAATAGAGCGGTAGAACTTATGATCATACAGACAAAAGATGGATTTTAATCTGAATCTTCTAAAACTAATTTACTGTGTGACAGCGAAATTACTTGTGTTGTATATTCTTTATAGTTGGGTTTTTGGCATATGTGTCATTCATATATTTATGCATTTATTTTATGCACCTATAAATTTTAAAACTTTCTTGGAGTAGTATATATTATGTTTAGTATGAGGAGTTGGAATGCTTAGAACGTTTTCTATTTTTTTCCCTCTGTTAATATGTGAAAATAAATTCTTTTTTCTAATTTGCATTTCAATTTAAAAATATCTAGTATATGAATATCCATGATTATTCCTTCTTTTTCCCATCTTTCTATTTTTGAACAAGAGCATCATATAGATCCCATCCCAATATCTTTATTGACTATACCTCTTGTTCAGTCAGTTTTGTATATTTACTAGGGATATACGTAATAAACAAGGATATAGATAATCAGATATTTATTGTTATATTTATTAATTTCTATGTGGAAGTGGCAAAAATTTATACAGTAAGATAGAGTTTGCCTTCAAAGATTTCACAATCGAGTTTATAAAGTGTGAAACTATATGGTACTAAAATTGCAGAAATTTTTCAGGAATAAACAGTTGGATATTGGGAAATGCTTCTTAAAGGATTGGTCTTGAAGGCTGGATAGGGTTTTGATAGGTGGCGAGTAAGTAACAATAAACATGATTGATGAAGTAATACAAAAAAGGTAAAGATAAACATAAGATTAGAAAGTTATTTAATAACAAACACAGAGATGATTTTATAGAGACTTCCGCTTCCTAAAAAATAACTTTGAAGATTGACCCTGAAATGCCGGGTCACTCTAATTGCCAATAGTAATTTTAGTAGAAACTATAATGGTGTGTTTCCCCATAGTGGTTCAATGCACAGAGAAAGACGCAAGTTTTTAAGGTCTGCACTGAAAGAATTGGCTACTGTCCTCTCTGATCAACCTGGCTTGCTAGGTCCCAAGGTAATTGATTTAATTTTTATTTCACCAAGTATGCCATATTCAATTTTTGAAAAACATTTCTTCTATAGGGAAGTTTACTAAAATTTCAGTCAGTAACTAACAATTTTTATATTTAGCTGAGAATGAATTGGCTGACTTGACACTCATATCACGCTCCCTTCATTTTCCTTATTTCCTTATATGCATCCTCTCCCTCTTATATACCTCCAAGTTCTCTTCTGTCCTCTCATGTGAATCTTTTCTCTCTTTTGAATTTGATATTATCATTTCTTGCCAATGATTTTTCACTTGGAGAAAGTTTATGAATAGGTTTTGTTTTTAATCTTTGAATGAAGTTTTTTTGTTTTTTTTTAATAGGCACTTTTTGTTTTTATGGCATTATCCTTTGCCCGTGATGAAATTATCTGGCTACTTCGTCATGCAGATAACATGCCAAAGAAGAGTGCAGACGACTTTATAGATAAGTAAGTTAGCAACGTTAGAAAACATTATTTTCCATATATTCTAATTTATGGGCTGTGGAATCTGGGGACTTATGTTTGAAGTAGCATTATTTTGAAAAACTTTTTTTAGGGCTTTTCATATTTGTCATAACAGAAAAATATATATATATATTTTTTCCTTTTTGTCTTTTTTCGTGTCCGGCAACGGATCGCAACCCTCAGTGTCGCGCCCGGACCGGGACCGGCAACGGGATCGCAACCCTCGGTGTTGCACCCGCACCTCTCTCAGCCAGTGAGCAGGAACCGGATAACAGAAAAATATTTGTAATATGTCATTAGATGATAGGATTTAAAATGCAAAATCAACTTTAGATTGAAATCAGGGCTTTTAATGTTTTCTTTCTAATTCCCTAGGTGGTGATAAAGTTCTTGCTTGTTTTCTTTCTATGCCCAGTAATATTTTCTATGGAATCCATTTTTCAAAATTATTTACTACACTGGGCCGGCCCGGTGGCGCACTGGATAGTGCGCCGCTTGGGAAGCGCGGCGGCGCTCCCGCCCGAGGGTTCGGATCCCACATACAGACCGGTTCCCGCTCACTGGCTGAGCGAGGCGCGGGAGCAACACTGAGGGTTGCGATCCCGTTGCCGGTCCCTGGTCCGGTACGGGGGCAACACTGAGGGTTGCGATCCGTTGCCGGACATGGAAAAAAGACAAAAAAAAAAAAAAATTATTTACTACACAAAACATTTATATAAGAATTTAAATGTTTAACAGAGTAATGTTACAACCCAGTATGTCATTTGGAATGTCTTTCTCTCATTTTAGTCCAGTCTGTCAACAGAAGTTAGATAAATAAGCAGAGAAATAGAGCATACAGAAAAATTTTACTTCTTGCTAATCTTTTGTTTGTGATTTTTTTTAATGATGTATTTATGAGATGTCCTAATTTTATTTTCAATTTGGATTTTCTGCTATGAATTTTTACTCTTAGCTTGGTTTTTTTTGTATTTTTTATTTGCTTTCCACGATTCCTTTATTCATATGAAGTAATTTTAAAAAGTAATTGACATTAAATATTAAGCAATGCCATTTCTAAGGAAAAGACTTTTAGAAGTAATACCAAGGGCATTTAGTATTTTTTGGTAACAAATTTATTTTTTGAAATATTTTTCCTGAAATTTTATAAAAGGCACATTGCTGAATTAATATTTTACATGGAAGAGCTTAGAGCACATGTAAGGAAATACGGACCTGTAATGCAGAGGTATTATGTGCAGTACCTTTCGGGCTTTGATGCTGTTGTCCTCAATGAACTTGTGCAGGTAAAAACTATCTCATATTATTTCCCCTGTTGTTCCTTACTTCCTGCCTTTTTAGTAATTTATTTGTTTGCTGAACAAACATTTATAAAGTATAATCATGTGCCAATCAGTAGAGATACAAATGTAAGTAAATCACGGTCATGTCTTGTCAAGGAGATCATTGTCTAGAGGGGAGGAAACAATTAGTTGTAGTCCAGTGTGATAGGTGTTATGCATGAGTGTGTGTACAAAGCTCAGAGTGAGCATAATGAATTGGTTATTCTGGGAATCGAGTTGTATACTAGCTAAATTATAGAGTGCATTGCAAAAGAGGAGGTTAATCATAAGTCAGATTCACTACTTAGAAAGATCACTCTCTTTTAGTGTAGATGATGGATTGCTGGGGACCAAGGGAAGAGACAGAGAACCAGAAGAAAAACTACTGCAGTAGGCTAGGTGAGAGCTATTGAGAGCTTGAGCTTGGACAGTGGCTATGGAGATACAGAAGAGATAATGGAGACAGTGCAATTGATAATTAGTATTAGAGGAAAAGCAGAATAGAAATCTTTTTGAATAGTATGTTAGAGAATGGCCGGTAAATGAAGATTTCATCTAGGTGTTCTAATTTAAATGTTCTAACTTTATTTTCATTTTGGATATTCCTTTATTGATTTCTAGTCTTAGTGTTTTTGTTTTTGCTTTACATACTTCCTTTTTTCAGAATTTTTCATCTTAATGTAAATTTTCTTTATTTCTATTCCAAATAAACTGTAAGGAAAATTCTATTTTGTATTTCATTTTGCTTCACTGGTATCTAAAACCACTGTAACGCTAATAAATAGCACAAAGAGCAATAACAACTTTCTTTATATTGACTACTCTAAAGCTACTGATTTTTCAGAGAAAAAACATATTTTGAAATCCTATTTTTTTTCAAATCAAACTAAAAATATGGATAAGAAAAATAATTGTTCATGTAACTGTTTACCTTAAATTATGTATAATTACAGGTTACTCTCCTAAACTAGTTTATTTCTTCTTTTATCCACTAGATGGAGCTCAGATGTTTTCTTTCTGGAATGGCCATTAAAAAAAGGAACACAAAACCTGTTACCTTCCTAGAGTATTATTGCAGTTATATAATTTTATTTGAATAGTTATTACCAGATAAGCCAGAATGTTTGATAAATAAATAGCTGTCACTGCTGTTTATTATTTATTCATACTCTCATACAGTCTAAAAGTAAACCAAAACTTTTGGTTTCATGTAATTTTGAAACTTTGCTGTGTTTATTTGGATATTTATTAATAAATTTTACAGATTTTTGTTATAGTGCTAAAATTATTATCAGTTGAAATCTGTTGGTGTCTTTTATATAAAGTGGAGTTTACCAATACAGAGAAAATTAATTCTTAGCATTTCTTCTGAGATTATAGTAAAGTATTAATAGTATCAGCAGCAATAATAATACTTATTTTAACATTGCCAGATTTATTCATATTATCTTATTAAATCTGTACAACAATTCTGTGAGAGTAGGTATAGTTATTATTTGTTGAGGAAAAAATATCTTATGTAACTTGCTCAGTATCTCACAGTTCATAAGTAGTAAAGCCAGTGTTCTAACTCAAGTCTTAATTCCAAAGCCTGAGCTTTTTACCACCCTCTTCAGTTGCAAAGTACATTCATGGAGTTCTTAACCATTTGCTAGGATGTAAATTTAGAACTAAGATTGTGAACCTGTTAATATAGTTCATTATAATAGATGTTAATTTTTTTATTATGGTAAATATACATAACATTTATCATTTTAATCATTTTTGAGAGTGCCATTCAGTAACATTATGTACATTCATATTGTTGTATAGGTTTTAATGTTTTGAAAATGTATTTTATTTATGCAGTGAGATAAGCGTCCACTTTTTAAAAAGATTTATTTTTTAGCATCCACTTTAGATACAATTTATCAATTATTCATTTCTTTATCCAGTTTGAGAGGGTTTTTTTTTTTTTTTTGGTCCTAATTTCATTGAGGTACAATTTGCACACAATACAAATCACCCATATTTAGTGTACAGTTTGAATTTTGGCAGCTGAATACTTTCGTGTAACCACCACCATGTTAAAGATGTAGGACATTTCCAACACCACCTTTAAGTTTTCTTGTGCACCTTTATGGTGGATTCACTAATAGACCCCTGACAACAACTAATCTGCTGTTTGTCACTATAGTTTTGCCTTTTCAAAAAACTTTCATATAAATGAAATCATATAAAAATAAAAAATAAAATTTTATATAGTTTGTTTATTCATCCACTAGTTTCTGGACCTGTGAGTTGTTTCCCAACTAGATGTGTTTTTTTCTGTTTTATTGTGTTTTTTTTGGTAGCTGGCCAGTACAGGGATCCAAACCCTGGACCTTAGTGTTATCAGCACATTCTAACCAACTGAACTAACTGGCCAGCCCTTCAACTAGATGTTTTTAACATTACTTTTTGTTTCTTTTTTAGAATCTTTCTGTTTGCCCTGAAGATGAATCAATCATCATGTCCTCTTTTGTTAACACTATGACTTCCCTAAGTGTAAAACAAGGTAATCCGTCTTTTAAGTAAAAGCATATTTTCTTCTAATTAGGTTATTAAACTTGGTTATTAAGGAGAGAGTTTAGCAGTTAATTACAGAATCACTTATCTCAGTCTTGGATATATTTGTAATTATAGCTTGACATTTCTTGTTATTCAGCAGGAAAAAATAGAGGCATTTTGTAACAACACAAAAGTAAAAACAAACAAAAAAATCCAACAAAGAAGAAGGGTACTGCATATAGTAACAAAATGTATATTTGGTCCAAGCTTAACATGAGTGGATAACATTTATAAAATGTTTAGTCTGTGCCAGGCACTTTATGTAATCCCTTATAAGCCACATCACTTTTTTCAACACTGTTATTACTTTTATTTGACAATTTTGGAAATTCAGGGTTTGAGAGTTACCCTATCAACTGTTTAACATAATTTGGTCAAACTTTAACAGCTGTTAAGTAAGAATAGTAATTTAAGCTGGGATCTGTCAATCTAAAAAATTGATATCCTACACTAGATTGCTTCTCTATTATATGATACTTCATCCCAATAGATTGATATAATGTTTTAGTTTTCTAGTCTTTAAATAAAGGGTATCAGAAACCTTGAAAACTTCTTGAGTAATAAATATATATTTATTTTAATTCAATCAACTTTTATAGTTACCACATTTAAGTAATGAAATTGCATTAATCTTGCCTGGTGATATTTGGTTTATATGGAGTTATTTTGTGGAACTTCAGCATGCTGTTCAAAGTTTCTATTTATATGATTCCTCAAGTTCTGTTCTAGTTTCTTCAAACTGACATGTAAGCATGTTGAGAATCAGAGAGCTTAGGAGAGAGGTCTGCATTTCTTTTAACGTAACTGCTTCCTTTATAATCATCTTTTTAGGATTTGAGAATTGTTTCACTGTCTTAGTTCTTAAATTAAAAAAAAATTTTTTTAAATTGTAAAATACACATAATATGAAATTGGTCATATTAACCATTTTTGAGTGTGTATTTCAGTAGTATTAAGTATATTCATGTTGTTGTATAATCAATCTCCAGAACTTTTTCATCTTGCAAAACTGAAACTCTAGTTATTAAATAATAACCACCCATTTTCCTCTCCTCCCAGTTCTACTTTTTGCTTCTATAAGTTTGACTACTCTAGATACCTCATATAAGTAGAATCATACAGTATTAGTCTTTTTGTGACTGTCCTATTTCACTAAGCATAATGTCCTCAAGGTTTAGTTATGATACAGCATGTGTCAGAATTTCCTTCCTTGTAAGACTCAATAATATTCTGTTGTATTTATATAATACATTTTGTTTGTCCATTGATCTGTCAATGGACATCCTTATTATTATTATTTTTTTTTCTTTTCTTTTGGTGGCTCGCTGGTATGGGGATTCGAACCCTTGGCCTTGATGTTTTAACACCCAGCTCTAACCAACTGAGCTAACTGTCCAGCTCCTGTCAATGGACATTTAAGTTGCTTCCACCTTTGGCTATTGTGAATAATACTGCTGTGAACATGGGTGTTATAAATATCTCTTGAAGACACTGCTTTTAATTTTTTTGAATATATCCAGAGGTGGAATTATCTTAGCTCTTAAATTTTAAAATGTAATTATAGATTTGTGAAAACATTTAATTTGCTTTGTAATCTTTTTTTTTTCCCTATTAATTCAGTTGAAGATGGGGAAGTATTTGATTTCAGAGGAATGAGATTAGATTGGTTCAGGTTACAGGTAAGAGTAACTTATTTTTATTGTCATTCTGTGTTATCGAAAGTTAGTTAACATGAAAAATTTCATAGCAGAACTATATTCATTTTTGTATACCTATTGAGAAGACTTCTTTTGTATATCTGACCATAAAAGAAACATTTTGTACTAGTTAATAAATTTGGATAAATATATTTCTCACTTACGCAAATATAAAAGGATTTTTGAAGAAAGTAGATTATCCTAATTTTTAAATATCCAGAAATTTAAATCCCAGAATCTCTCGGTTACCCTGATTCAAATATTTAATTCTAAATTGAAAGCAGAAAATCTTATGTATTTATTTGTTTATTTATTTATTGGCAGCTGGTCAGTATAGGGAGCTGAAACTTGGTTTACAAGGCTGCATTCTAACCAATTGAGCTAACCAGCCAGGCCCAAAAGCACAAAATCTTTTTCAGCAAATATTTATAATACAATGTGGGAGCCAGCAAATTTTTTTTTTTTAATAAAGATCCATTTGCTAAAAATTTTAGGTCTGTGGGCCACACAGTCTCTGTCATAACAACTCAGCTCTACCATTGTAGTGTGACATCAGCTGTTGACAATACATTTTTTTTAAAAGGTGTTACTGTATTCCAATAAAACTTTATTTGTAAAAACAAGCAGTTAGCCCACATGCTCTAGTTTGCCATCACCTGAAATAGTGTCAAAAGCTTTTTTCTGCAATACAGAAATACATAGTATTAGACTTTAAGAGTGTTCACTTAATCTATAGCTCTCATATAAATAGTTTTTAAAGGCTTTAAGAATTAAAGCCTAACATCTTTATACATACTGTAAATTTAATAAGAAATTTAATTTCCCTTTAAATATTTCTAGTAATTAGGGGGAAATGGCTCAATATTCTCAATAATCTGCATCTTTAAAAAATGGTATATTTAAAAATAGCAATAATATATTCTCATTATAAAAAGTCAAATCATCCAGTTTGCACCTTTCCCAATCTCATTCCCCAGAAATACTTTTAATAATTTGTCTATATCTTTTTAGCTGTTCAGACATGTATATGGAATAATACTGTGTACTGTTTTTATAACTTAAAAAAATAACATTTGTATTTGTTTAATTAAAAAGTGAAGATATGTTTGTGGAAGAGATTTTTAGATGGGTAGATACAATCTCAGGAATGACTTCTAGGAAAGAACATACTTTTCTGCCAACCTGCTTAATTTCCTGAGGTGCTTCTGCTTTTCTTAGGTTCTTTCCTTTCAATCTCAAAATACATAGGCACCTTTCTCCATCTTGTTCTAGGTTCTACAGAAAGCTTTTCTTTTTTTCTTTTTCTTCTTTTTTGTGGGGGAGGGCAACTGGCTTGTATAGGGATCAAACCCTGAACCCTGATTTTATCAGCACCATGCTCTAATCAACTGAACTAACTGGCCAGCTCAAGGAACTTATTTTTAGAAATGAAGATTTTTATAAACGAGGCCACAGGTACTAAGTAAATTGCCTGAGGTTACAGAGCCAGTTAGTGGTAGATCAGGAAAGTACACTTAAAATACGAGTGTCTCAAAATATTAATAAATAAAATAAAGATATTAATAAATGCCATTTTCTTCTTATTACAAATAAAGTTTAAAAATTAACATTTTCTTATTTTAAAAAACTGTAAAACAATATCGAAGTAGACATTGTAAAGTGAAAATAGAGGTGGAATTGCTCTGCCAAAGGATATACACATCTAAAACTTTGAATGTCATTGTCACAAAGCTTGAACTGTTTTAGTCTCCCACTCTCAGTTTGTGGGAGTGCCTAAACTAACACCTGGGTTCAGAGAATTTTAGAGATTTAGATATATTTCAAATGAACCCTTATTGTATACTTCCAGGATTATTAAATTTACTTATTTGAAGTATTCACTTGAGAATTTTAGCTTTGTTCAATCATATGGCAAAGTATAAAGCACTGAGTGAACATTAAGAATAGAGAACTATTCTTCTAATTGAGGAAGAAAAAAAACGAATGTAGAGCTGATACATTCTCATGTGTAAGATTTTTAAAACTTTTTATGTGATTTTTATAAGAGCATTACCAGCTATCTATCTGATTATTTCATGTAATCTATGCTTGCTTGTATTAGTTTCCCAGGGCTGTCATAACAAAGTGCCAACTGGGTGGACTAAACAATAGAAATTTATTGTCTCATAGTTCTGGAGACTGAAAGTCTATCTTTGTTTTGTTTTTGGGGTTTGTTTAGTTTTTTGGTTTTTTTTTCTTTTTGGTGGCTGGCTGGTACAGGGATCAAACCTTGGACCTTGGTGTTATCAGCACCATGCTCTAACCAACAGAGCTAACAGGCCAACACCTGGAGACTGGAAGTCCGAAATTAAGGTGTTGGCAGGGTTGGTTCTTTCTGAGGGTTATGAGAAGGAGACTTGTCTCTCTCATAGTTTCTGGTGATTTGCTGGCAGTGATTGTTCCTTAACTTGTAGATGCATCACTCTAATGGCATTCTTCATGTAGTCATTTCTGTGTCCAAATTTTTCCTTTTTATAAGGACACTAATTATATTTGATTTGGTCCCACTCTAGTGACCTCATTTTAACTTGATTACCTCTGTAAATACCCTATTTCCAAGTAAAGTCACAGTCTAAAGTACTGGGAGTTAGGACTTCAACATATCTTTTTTAGGGAACACAATTCAACCCATAACACTACTACTAACCATACTTGGGACATACAATCACTCCGACTCTTTCTACTGCATATAGACCTTTATTCTTTTAGTGACAGTAGGACAAAGCATACCAGGGAAGGGAATAATGAGACACACAGTTAAGCCAGGGAAGTCATGGCTCAGAATAGAGGACAAAAGTGCAAGGTAGGAAGCAATTTCCAGAACCTAAGAGGTTCATGTATGTGTTGAAGATTAGTGGTGCAGATTCCAAACTTATAGACTGGTCAATAGGATACAGAGGATAAAATACTGAGCAGTATTATATAATCTGTAGAAGAATAGCACATTCCTCTTTTTGAATTTTATAATGTAGCTATAGCAACAAGGTATAAAAGATGTAAAAAATTAAACAGTAGTTGAAAATCTAAATGATTAAGAGATGTCACAAAGTGTGATTATCAATTAGTTACAGTCTTATCAGAAGATAGGAAGCTTTTTTCAACTTGGAATTGCTAGTAATGACTTTAGACAGAAAGCAAAATTTTACCTAGACCTCGAAAGATGGGTTAAATTTGAATAGGAAAATAGCTTATACAGGAAAAGGGCAAACATTGAGTAAAGACCAAATAAAGAGACTTCTGAGTATAAAGTATTACTATAAGAAGGAGCACGTATTCACAAGAGATATGAATGATCTGACTTTGATGTTGGTTTCAGATAGAAGTATAAAAGTTGTTAGATAAAAGCATGTGGCCAGAGAGAGGTGAAGAGTTCTAGAGATATCAGTAGCTCTTGAGTAGAGTAGGGCAGAAGAATAAGCCTTTGGGAGAATTTTAGAAGTGTGCATTGTGCCTTCACTAGAGTTCTGTCCAATTTCTATTGTAAGGTCATTGCTTTTTATAGGTCACTTTCATCTTTTTCTGTCTTTTTTCTACTTTTAAAAGAGCTCTTCTTTGTATGTGTTCTGTCATTTTTTTCTACTTCCTAAGGGATCTTATTCCTCTGTGTATTCTGTCAGTCCCTTGAGTGTCTTTAGTTGCTCTTTCAAAATATCTTCTTCCCTTCTATCTTCTAAATTATTTGGGTTCTTTATATCTTCCACTCTTATTTAAACCTATTCTTTTTTTAGTAACATGTTTCTCCTTCTATAGTTTGTCAAGATTTCAGATGAGTGTTTTAAATCAAGTTATCTCTTACTGTTACCATCCATTTCATCTGAATCTGTTTTCACAATGTTATTTCATCTGAATCTGTTTTCACAATGTTATTTAAATTCCTATTTTTAAAAATGAGGGTCAGTTAATGGGAAGTCTTTTTATTTTTATTTTTGGCAGCTGGTCGGTAGTTGGATGCAAATCTAAGGGTGTTAGAACTTTGGTGTTATAACACTGACCTCTAACTAACTGAACTCACCCGGCCAGCCCGATGGAAGTCTTTATTGAACTCGTGACTCTTTGTACTCTAAAGGTGATTAATGGTAACTAAAACGAATTAGACTTAGTCTGCGATAAATGTCCAGGGTGTATTTTGCCATCAGATTATTGCTATCATTATTCCTCATTCCCTCGCCTTTCCTGGTAGACAAAAACAATAAAATACAAGCCTCTGCTTTCTCTTGTAATATTACTATCTCAGTGAATGTAACATCATCCACCTAATGGCTCCTTGTCATTGTAGGGTTTGAGATTTAATTTTTATTCTACTTACAAGGCAATAAATTGGTCTCTTACCCTTTCATGGATACTGGTATAAGACTTGGGGCTTCTGAACCAGAGACAAAGGACTTAATTATTCACTGCACAGGAAACAGCATAAGCATCAGCATATATGCATCATTTTCCCATTGTCCCTGAGTCCTGCAGGGGTGGTACAGAGGTACACATATGAATGCTATGTATGTAATGCAGCTAAGGAACACTGAGTTTGAGGAACCCTCATTTCTATTGTCAACAGTAAGCATACTTGCTCTTTGTTCCAAAGGAGACATTATCTCAACCCTCAAGCTTGATAGCTGCAATACACTCCTAAGAATTGGCTTGGGGAATGAGTGGTTCAGGCCTTGCATTCTTGACATACCTAGCAAGATGTATAGGAACACATGAGACCCATGAAAGAGTGTCTCCCAACAGCTGGAACCTTGGCCATCATCCATAATTCTTCTATTGCCTACTGCATCTAGACATTTCCCAACTCTTTTAATCTACCACCACTCTAGACCAGACCATCATAGTCCTGTTTGACTTATTGCCACCACTTCCTCCTAACAGATTTCTGCCTCCCGTTCCCTTTCTGGCCCCATATCCCCTTTTCCCGTCTCTATATAGAGCCATCTTGCTAAAACAAAAACTGGCCATCACACAGAATCCTCAGTTGCTCACCAAAAAGTTTAAATACTTTAACATGGTATGTGCAAGGCTATGCATGATCTGGTTGAATCTCATCTTTTACCGTTTCTTTTCTCTTCTTTCCACTCAAACTCTAGCCATAGTGAACAATATTTATCATCATTATTAGTATTTTTCTTTTGGTGGCTGGCCGTTGTGGGGATCTGAACCGTAGACCGCGGTGTTATCAACACTATGCTTTACCCTACTGAGCTAACCAGCCAGCTATGAACAGTATTTATTTTATAAGTACTCCTCCTGTTCTTGTTCTCCACCCTTCTGAAATGTCAACTATCCATGAACGTGATTCTGTTCTTTGTGATTTATCATCCCAATCGTGGAATTTCCTTCTCCACAACCTATTTTGTTGATTTTGGTTAAGTCCTATCACATTTTTGGCTAATCTACATTAATTTGTATTATCTTCAGTACTGTTCTAGAATCCGTCAGATTAGTATATTATATACATTGTTTAGTTTTTAGTGATTCAGTATAATCTAAAACCTCACTGAATCAACATATTCAATTCTTACTTTCATCTGATTGTTTTCTTTGTATGTTTTTTCTCTTGAACTAGGTTGAAAATTTCTTTTGGTAGGGTTAACATGACAATTAGTTTTATACTTTTGATATTGTAACTTCAGTTGCTTTGTGGTTAGGATGAATGACCCATATACATTCTGTTTTATGGACATTAGTATTTCAGTTTGTTTATTTAAATAACTTCTTACAGGAATTTCAAGTTAGGATCACTAAAGACAATTTTTTTAAATGATCTAACTCATACAGTGTCACAATAAAGAGTTTAATAAAGATATTTTTCAGTAATGTTTTCTTTTTTCTATAGAATGACAAGTGTAAAGTCATTGATCTTTCTAATTAGTTTTGTTTTTTGCTGTACTTTTACAGGCATATACTAGTGTCTCTAAGGCTTCACTTAGCCTTGCAGATCACAGAGAGCTTGGAAAAATGATGAATACAATAATTTTTCATACAAAAATGGTAGATTCCTTGGTGGAAATGTTGGTGGAAACATCGGATCTTTCCATATTTTGGTATGTTGTAATTTTTTTAAAGTCTGGATTTGAAATTTTTAGTATCTGAAGATTTGTTTCTTGATTGTTTTTATGTTAGCATAGACCTTAAGACAGTTCAATACTAGACTCTTAATAAAGGGAATAATGGACTTTTGTAAAAACTTGCCAACATAAAGAAGTTTACCAAGTTGGAATTTTATGTCTATTTTTAATTCTCTGTAAGAGCAACTATTATTGATACAAATTTTGTTTCTTATGTTTTGTTTGAGGAGGTGAAAAACAGTCACTTCAAATTACCTTAAGGCCCTCCTTTGCATGACAAAGGGGTAAAAAACGTTATGGATCAAGGTCAAATACAGCAAGTGTTGGAATTAAAATGCCTAGTAATTTCACTTCTATAGTATTCAGTATTAATATTATGATGATGTGGTGATTTCTCCCTGCAGTGAGCTTCACTGTCCTTTGTTTCTGTATGACCTCTTTTGTTATACTTAGTAGTTTACTCTTCTCCCCTTTCATCCTCCCCAGAAAATGTGGTCCTTCATGGAAGGTTATATTTTTGTTTCCTTAATGTCTAACAGTAGGTATTTAATAAATGTTTGAATGAATAAGAGAACTTGATTGTGATCAGACTAATCAACAGTGGGGTCAAGTATTCTGGCTCCAAAACATATGATACCAACTCTATTTCCTGTTTGTTTGCTCTTTTTTTTTTTTTTTTTTTTTTTTTTTTTTTTTTTTTTTTTTTTTTTTTTTTTTAACCTTTAGTTAAGTGGATTGGAATAACCAGTTTATTTTTGAAACGCTGAGATAATCTCAGTGGATAGTGATAGTTGTTTCTATGTATTGAATAGAGTTCATTATGAAAAGCTTGTCATTGCTTTTATTTTTGAAAATAACCCAATCTACATTGACTTTGGCAGTTTGTTAGGATATCTTTAAATAGCAGGATTGCAGAAGAAATCCAAATCACCAGGCAGAAAAGACATGCCTCTTAACGGAAATAATTAAACGCATCAGAAAATACACTATTTTAAGTTTAGATACGTTGCATATCAAATTTGTTAAAATTTTTAAGATTACTTGGAGCCTTATACTACTGTCTGAACCGGAGGTGACCTTAGAAAGAAAATAGAACATTTTATGTTTAGCTATTTTTTAACTATGGAAAGGTTCCTATTGCAAAAGATGGATATAGCAATTAGAAAGTCCTCTCCCCTTTCTTGGAACTAAAAGCACTTTGAGTAATATTTAAAATTTGTAATTTTCAGTCATACTTAATTTTTACTCATATTTTTTCATAGTCACATTCTGTTTTGCCTGTGACATCCAAAGTGAAGACGTTTACTCCTTCTGTTTGTCTTACTGCTCTGAGATATGCTGTATTTTATTGATTCATATTCTTTTACATTTAGATTTAACACATGAGGGTACATCAAAAAGTTCATGGAAATATTTGTATTATCTTTTAATTTTATTTTCTGTGAACTTTTTCAAGTCCCCTTGTATCTGCAATCTGAGTGTAATTTAAAATGTATGGTGTATGATTATTTAACTGGTTTGTTTTTTTTTCTTAGAATATGTAAAATAATGGTACTTCTTACAATTGATAGTAACCTAGCTTTGATGAAATTTGATAATGTAAGGGCCGGCCCGGTGGCGCACTGCTACAGTGAGCCGCTTGGGAGCGCGGCAGCACTCCCGCCGAGGGTTCGGATCCCACATACAGACCAGTTCCTGCTCACTGGCTGAGCGAGGTGCGGGCGCAACACCGAGGGTTGCGATCCCGTTGCCGGTCCCGGTCCGGTACGGGCGCGACACTGAGGGTTGCGATCCGTTGCCGGACACGAAAAAAGACAAAAAAAAAAAAAAAAAAATTTGATAATGTAAGATTTGAATGTTATGTATTCATGCACCATAGATATTATTTATTTTCTGTGTAAGTTTTTAATTTAAAATATTTGTTAATATTTTGCAAATAATATTTTTATCACTCCAAAATGATTATTGGCATAGAAAAGGTACCTTTTGGGAAAATGACTATTTTCTTTTTAAAGGAATAAATGCTAACACTTGGTAACTTTCATTCACTTGAATCAAATGAAATTAACTATAAGGGTATTGAATTGGAAAATTTTTATTTAGAAAATGAAAAATATAAAAATTGTGATTCTAATTTTTAATTTTCTTCCTTACATAGTTTTTATAGTCGTGCTTTTGAGAAGATGTTTCAACAGTGTTTGGAACTACCCTCTCAGTCCAGATACTCAATTGCATTTCCTCTACTTTGCACTCATTTTATGAGTTGCACACACGAACTGTGTCCAGAAGAGGTAATTTCAGTGTAGTACTGTGATTGATATGATATGCAAAGTAAACTAGATCAAATTTGTGGCTAATCAGTTGTTCACAAAGTCATAATTACCTAACTTAACTTCTCACCTAATGCATTTCTATGTAGAATCAGAAAAATGCTTGAATAAATATGAGATAGGTCTAATAGATATATATGTGGATGGATGGGTAAACATATATACATATATATAAGGACATATCACAAAGTCACTTGGAATTGCCTTTATTAAAATAAATTGTGGGTCAGATATGAGTCTTAATATTTATGGTAAAGATATATACAGTATTTGATTTTGTATGCTTTTCCTCTTAAACTATCGTTGAAAGGACTTGAAAATTGAATTTACAAATTGCTGAGTAAACATGAACAAGTCAAAGAAAGATTTCACTTACCTGTTAATATAATAGATCTCTTAAGCAAAGTCCATATTTGCTGATATTTGTGAGACAAACACACACACACACACACAACTATTACTGAGTAATTGTACTACTCAGTTTTATTGATATTAAGTATCTATCAAAAATGTATTCAGTATTTCTTCTAATCTTTAAAGAAGAAATATCATCTTACATGCAATAAGAATGTATATTAAAACTAAATAATGTATGTTTTTATAATTTAATTTAGTGTTTAATCCCTTTAGAACTTCAAAACTTGTAGAAAAGAAACTTAGAGATAGCAGTAACATTGTCAATATCTTTAAGCATTAGGTAACATCTATTGCAGATTATATGCCAGTATTCTTTTTTTTTTTTGTCTTTTTCATGACCGGTAAGGGGATCGCAACATTTGGTGTGGTGTTGGCCACACCGTGCTCAGCCTGCGAGTGCACCGGCCATTCCTATATAGGATCTGAACCCACGGCGGGAGCGTCACTGTGCTCCCAGCGCCGCATTCTCCTGAGTGTGCCAAGGGGTCAGCCCTATATGCCAGTATTCTATGGGAAGCAAGGTTTTAGACAGATTTTAGCCTACAGAAAGTTTATTAGAAAATATTTTTAGAATTAATACCTGTAAGGGTATTAATAGCAACAATTTTAATAGATTTATAGGTTTTGTAGATTTGATAGATTTTTGTTCTACTAAGCTTGACACCTAATATAATATTAACTTTTTCCTTTTCCTCATCCTTCTCATTAAATTACACATGAAGTCCTCCTTGTTTTATTTATGTGGTATCATTTCTTGAGTCCATTGTCCTACTTTCCATTGTTATTGTTACTGTGGTAGTTCAGATTTTCAATACTCTTTGTATGTACTCTAAATGGATTCCACCTTTTGCCTGAATTATTGTTATAGTGTCCTAAGTGGTCTCTCTGCTTCTGCCATTGTCCTCCTAAAGTCTTATTCTTAACACTGCTGCACAAAGAGACAGAATGCAGATAGTAGAGAAACTTGTATGACAAAAAACGTTAATTGTTTTTGTCCCTCAGTCTCAGCATTTCTGAACTATTGAAGAGGAGTAGTAAAATCAGATCTGTATTTTTATATAAGTTAATATCTGCAAAGAATAAATTTGAAGCATCCTAATTCAGTATTTTTTCAGGATGAATTAATAGCAAGGGGATATGCTTGATACAAGAGTCAGAATTTGATTAAATAGTACCTTTACGAATTGAATACACACTTTTTTTTTTTCCTGGCAGCTGGCCAGTTTGGGGGCCCGAACCCTTGACTTTAGTGTTACAATGCTGAACTCTAACCAACTGAGCCAACTGGCCACCCCCTTTATTAATTAAAATCTTTCGTAAAGTGGACCAAAGTTTATATTTGGCTGCAAATCTCTTTTAGTTTGGCTTCCTCTTAAAGTTTTAAATAAAATACATTATAAGGTATCATGATAGATCTGGAACAGTTATTTGTATGTTCAAGTATTTTTATATTTTATGTACCTTATATTTATTTCAGCATCATAGAAGTACTGTATGTCTTCTCTATATATGTTATATGAGTATGGAAGGTCAAGGAAGGAAAAATTTCTTTGTAAATTATTACAAATGTGTAGTGCAAAAATTTACAGCATTATATACTCAACATTCCAGTTACCACTGACAGGAAAAACCCATGGAATGATTGCAACCCACCAAACTAAAAAGATAATAGAATCCCTTAGAGATAGGTAGATTTGAGTGTGTTTGTGCCTATCATATATATATATATGATATTCTAAAAATATAATGTTTATTTCCCCCATGTGTTTAAAGAATGAATGGTCAGCTTTCCCTCCCTACCTTGTGCCCCCCGCCCACTGTGGGAGGAGTGTTTGATTTTAGAGATTTGAATGGCTTGTGATTTGTTTTACTGACTTGATTTTTAATGATTTTATTTTAATTTTTGAGCTCTTCTTTTGTATTTATACATCACAAAGTTGTTGTATATTAGATGTAAATTTTAAAATGAGATAAGATTGGAAAACATTACTCTAAATCTGTTCTTTCACATTGTAGGTTTAATATTTTAAGAACTGGATATAGGACTTTGTGGAATTTTCAATTAAATACGGTTTTTTATGTTAAGGAAAATACTGCTCTTTCAGGATTCTTCCCAATTGTACATTATTTATATAATCACCAAGTGCTTATTTTATGTCGACTGTGTGCAAATACAGTTAGTTGTTTATAAGAGACAAAGAAATTTATATTTGGGAAGTGATAGGTCGGGTAAAAGGCATAAAGAAATATCATGATTTGTAAGAATGAATATGTTAATAAATTTTTTAAAAGTTTTAAACTGGCACAAATAAAAAAATATGGTTTAAAAAAAGAAAATTTGTAATATTCCCTATTCCCACTCTTTATTGCAGAATAGTGCTTTAACCTAATTTTCCACATTTATTTAAAAAGTGTTGTAATTCAGACTACTTTCTTTTATTATTTATGATTATTATTGTTATTCTGCTTTAACAGCGACATCATATTGGAGATCGCAGTCTTTCCTTATGTAATATGTTCCTGGATGAAATGGCCAAACAAGCTCGAAATCTCATCACTGATATTTGCACAGAACAGTGTACTCTTAGTGACCAGGTAATAATTTAAATTTGTGTGTTAGGCAAGAAAATGATGTTAGCAGGTTATTATTTTACTTTCCAGTTTTTTATTCGCAAATTCCCAGTAAACCTCATTACCTCTTGCTGTGAAACTCCATTAAAAGGTATTTCTTATAGATGTAAACTTTTTGGTAAGACTATATGTAATGGTTGTGTTCTTTCATCAGGAGATACATAATGTCTAGTTGTGATGGTGGTGGTGGTGGTGATTTGTGTGTGTGTGTGTGGTGGTGTAGTACCTGATTCCAGTACAGTAGACTCCCCTTTATCCAAAATTTCGTTTTTCTTGGTTTGACTTTCCATGCTTTCATTTACTTGCACTTTCATTTACTCATGGTCACCCACAGTCTGAAAATAGGTGAGTACACTACAATAAGATAGTTTGAGAAGGGGGGGGGGGCACATCCACATAACTTTTATTACAATACATTGTTTAATTGTTCTACTTATAATTAGTTATTATTGTTAAATTTTTACCGTGCCTAATCTATAAATTAAACTTTATCGTAGGTGTGTATGTATAGGAGAAAACATAGTGTATATGGGGCCTGGCACTATCTGCAGTTTCAGGCAGCCACAGGGGTTGCCTGAATATCTATATTCTAAGATAGAACGTATCCCTCATGGAAAAGGGGGGAATACTGTATTGCATTGGTGGTTGCAAAATATTCTAATTCTATCAGTTCTTTTATGTACATTAGTTGTGATACATTTTTAAAGAGGTTCCCTCATCTACTACTTATTTATCCAGTTGTGCAGTTTGGAAAGGCAAAATAAATGCTTGGTTCTTTGCCTTTATTTTCTAGGTGACAAATTATTTTATGTTATGAACTCCTGGAATTAAACATATTTTATGATTTTCAACCCATGATACCTGTTATCTATATTGAAACTCACATTGCCCCATGTTTGGCCAGTGAGAGCCCTTTTAGTCACTTGAGAGCTTACTTGCTGTTTGGTATAACAAGATATATGAGCCACATCTTGTACATATTCTTACTCAGACCTGGAATCAGCCATTTCTCCTGGTTTCTTTTAGTGGGGAATGGTATTTTGAGACCCAGATCTGTACATTAAGGATGCTTATTGGTCTCATCTAGACCTCATTAGGACTTATTCATGTCTCATCAGGACTCATTCTTTCCTTATCACTCATGAGTTCATACTGATATCTCCAGTTCAAAATCAGGATTACAAGATTCGTTATTTTCTTTTTTGCATTCATGTCATCATTCTTCCACATTGAGAATCTAGTTTTCAAGGACACAGATCATGGAAGAATTATAATTTCTCATAATTACACATTTACTTTTTTGAATATTACATACAAAATAGTCTCATCATAATAATACTGACACCACCAATGTATAATTATTGAGAAAAGTTTAAAAAATATTTTTACATATGCTCTCTGTATTCCTCCCATCTTTTTTATAATTGTACCACACTAAACTTATAGACATTACATGTCCTACTCTCTTCTTATTAACATTCATTTACTCTTATTTCTACAAATAAGTATGTGTTTGGTGTTCCCAACAGTGTCGTATGTTGGCATCTCTCTAGTGATTTTTATTGTCTGAAGCGCACTTTCTAGTACAGGATCAGCAAACTTTTTTAGTTAAGGGCTAGAAAGTGTTTTAGGTTTTATGCACCATATGGTCTATGTCACGACTACTCAACTCTGCCATTATAGTGGGAAAGCAACTATAGACAATATGTGAACAAATGAGTGACTACATTCCATTAAAACTTACTTACAAAAATAGACGGTGTGCCAAATTTTGCCCTACTGTTTGCATTTGGCATTTACAAATATGACTACTTGCTATTCCAGATTTCTTGACTCTTTCCTCCCCCATGTTTACTTGTACCTTCTCTTTCCTTCATCTGTGTTGTCTTTATCTTGCTCAATTTTGATTTCATTCTAAGCAATAGAAAGAGAGACCTTTAAACACCTCAGAGACCTCTGGCTGATCATGTTTACAAATTTGTAGTTTGTCACCACTCACCTGTATCTTGGTGGTTGTGAAGATATTTTAAATTTGATTTTGTGGTAAATGTTAATCACAGATTTTGGTTTTGTGCTCCAGTAGCTCTGTTTTTATTTCAGGAGTTACAAAGATTCAACACATTGCTGTCTTTAATATTCTTGAAGTTGAACATTTCCTTAGAAACTTTCATCTGTCACAATACAAATGCAATATAATTTCTTAATTCATTTCTTTTCAAAATATAGTCCCCTCCCATGACTTTAGTTACCATCTATGTATAATGACTAGATCACTTTCTCTGACCCATCACTGTTCATGAGAAATGTTATGCAACCCACATATAGAATGTAACGTTTTCCATTAGCCACATTTAAAATGTAAAAAAAACGGTTGAAGCTAAATTTTAAACTGTATTTTGTTTAATCAGTATATCCAAACATGTTAGCATTCCAGCAAGTAATCATATTACTAATGAAATATATAAAAAATATAAAATATTTCATTAGTAATATGATTACTTATGATTACATATTACTAATGAAATATTTTATATTTTTTATACTCAATCTATGAAATCTGCATATTTTGCTCTCACAACACAGCTAAGTTTGAACCAGGCACATTTCAGGTGCTCTATGGCATGTGGCTACTGAACTGTACAGTGCATCTCTCTTTCTACTTAAAATGTTCTTTTCCATTCCTTGTTTGTCTATTATGGTGCCTGTTGAACTAAATGAATCATTTCTCACTTGTACCTTGTTTTTTATCAGTGGTATTAGAGTGTGTTAGGTAGAAACCTTTGTGTCATCTTTAATTACTGCCTCTATCACATCTAAGTTACAGAATCGTGCTAACTTTATCTCAGAAGTCTCTCTCAAATCTGGCCTGTTGTCTTAATTTTTATTATACTTGCCTTATTTCATACTCCTTTTTCATATCTTATCTGAATTATTTCTAGCAGCTCTATGATCTGGTTTTCCCTGTAACCATTTTCCTTGTTTCATTGTTTTCTTTGGCTAGTGTCAGAGTTAGCTTTAGAAAATGTCTCATACTGTGGCTCTGTTTTTAAAAATTGCCAATGTCTTTAAGTTTGCTTGCAGTTTAAAATCTAATCTATAGCTTGGCATTTAAGGCCATTTCTAATAGCTGAAACCTCTCTATTTTACCCTGCACTTTACACTCTACCAGTTAGTAGTTCTCACTAGACGCTGAACGTATTGTGTTTTTACATAATTTTGTTTTCATAGGCCATTTAATCTTTCTAGTAAAATGTTCTTCCTCATTCCTTGCTTGCCTGGTATATTTTTATTTATCCTTTAAATAATAATTTAAATAGGCTTTAATATAACTTCTATGAAGTGTTTGTTCAAACAAGATTTACCTATTTCTGTTTTCCACCAAGCTGTGTGGGCTACCCAAGCTAGCTAGGTAAGTTCTGCATCTCACTTATTCTCTGTCCTTAGTGCTAGCATGATATTTGCTGCATAGTCTGGATTCAGCTAAGGTTTACTTGAATAGTTGATTATGCTTTCATAGTAATTGGTTTAATAGAAGATTTCGTTCTTTTCTAAATTTAGTTGCTGCCCAAACATTGTGCCAAAACCATCAGTCAAGCAGTGAATAAGAAGTCGAAAAAACAGACTGGTAAGAAAGGGGAACCTGAAAGGGAAAAACCAGGCGTTGAGAGCATGAGGAAAAACAGGCTGGTAGTGACCAAGTAAGCCATCTTTTACTATATCTTTTTGACTGGGTAGATTTTTTTTTCATTTTTTTCTGTGGCATTTGTACTGAGGAAAAGTTAGTAATTATATATTTTTCATCTTCTAGCCATGTTTTTTTAATCTTTGTGAGCTTGATTAGCCTGTTAGTGCTTATTTCATCCCAAATAATAGATTTTGGGTTTTAGAAAAAAATGTATGTAGTAGATGATATTTGTCTTTGTATACTGAATACTGAAGGCCAAAAATCTGTCTAAAAACTTTTGTAGGGTACACTATAAGCAATCTGTAATTTTCAATTTATTTAAAATCAGATATCTGAGATTTTATTTTGGCATGTTATGATATATTAGAATATACCTGGTATCATTAATTTAAAACAGAAATATTAGACCAGGGAGAATTCAGGGCTGTTTGTTTGCTTGTTTGATTGT
This sequence comes from Galeopterus variegatus, assembly GCF_000696425.1. Lineage (NCBI taxonomy): Eukaryota > Metazoa > Chordata > Mammalia > Dermoptera > Cynocephalidae > Galeopterus > Galeopterus variegatus. The sequence goes on along the minus strand of NW_007726313.1, from coordinate 223,709 downwards.
TTGGAGGGGAAGCATAAGGGGGTAACAATTGGGTGAATATTTTTTGTTTAAAGTATATTTTTTACCTTTTTGTTTCCTAAGTTGATCAAGCCCTTGCCATTTTATAGACTTCTTTTCTTCTCCCATTACAGAAAGTACAGCAGGAGTTAGAAATGATTGTTTTTATTAGTGTAGAATAAGCTCTTCCTATTGCATATTAACTCAGTATAGTGATTATTACCTGAATGTAGAAACAAATGAATGATGCTCTCTTTAGAAAATTGCTCTATAAGTTAGTTATACCCTTACAGGTTTTGAACTTTGTCAATTTAGAAGAGGAAAAAGATCAAATTCTATAATTATTATCTCCAAATAAAGTCTGATATGTTTATAAAATTGTGTACTGTCTATGATGAAATATTGACCATTTTATTTACTATTTATTAATATTTTTTTCAGCCTTGATAAATTGCACACTGCACTTTCTGAGTTATGTTTCTCTATAAATTATGTACCAAACATGGTGGTATGGGAACATACCTTTACCCCACGAGAATATTTGACTTCTCATCTGGAAATCCGCTTTACTAAGTAAGAAAAAATATAAACTGTTTTTGTTTGTTGGTGTAGCTAATGAATTTGTTATATTATTAATATCTATACAGTGGCTTTTATGAGGATAAGCTTTAGTAGAATTGGTGTAAAGAACAATGAACTGAGAAGTATAAAGAATAGTGAACTGAGAATTACTTAAATTACCTAGATTCTTATTTCATACCTGTTATTACTAACTCGTATTACCAGGCAAGGGAGTTAATCTCTTTGACTCTTAGCTTCCTTATAGGCAAAATGAGAAGAATGGAGCAAGTCAGTGCATTTCAACTTGTAGGTGGCAACTCAGTAGGCTCATGAAGTCAGTTTAGCAGACTGCAGTCAACATTTAAAGAAAGAAAAACATGGGAGGTAAAGAAGGAAGAAAAAATAGAAAAAAAATCGGGGTATTGCATGTAGTAAATATAAATATTGTTTTATGACTCTTCAGTTATGTATATGTATGTGTATACTGAATTGTGGTATTAGATACATATCTTATAGTAGGTCACAGTCAAATGTTTGAAAACCTCAGGACTAGATGAACTCATATCTTCTCTGAATATAAATGTATACTGTATGCCAGTAGAACTGTAAACTCTTAAGGTCTCAATTCTGATTAGAATGTTGTAAGTTATGTATGTACTTCTTGAAATGATATGCATGTGATAAGGGTTAGTTCAGTTGGTTAGAGCATGTTGTTGATATTGTATGTTGTAAGTCAGAAACCTTTCAATTTTATAAATGTTTCTTCAACCTTTTTCCAAAGTTACACACTTATTAAAGAAAATTTTGATTTATTTGACAATTTTTTTGTGAAATCCTTAAAGCAATTTATAAAACAAAATTTTTCCAAAGGTTTTTCAATGTTTCTGTAGTCATTAACAGGTAGTGTTTGTATATTTGTACCATATACTTCACACTGTTAAGTACTGTAAATAGAATGAAATAGTATAAAGCTTATAAAGCTTAGACCTATAGTTAGATAAAACTACAATAATTAGAAACAAAATAGCACAGTATATGAATGGGCACTAAATTGAGTGTTAAAATTGAGTGTTAATCATCAGTTGACTAGAGAAGAGGCTGGTGCTGAACGAAGATTATCCTTTGCTTTTCTTAGCAAGGCAGGCATACTGACAGTAAAACCCAATTTCCTTAGTTTTTAGACCAAGAGAGCATTATGCCTTCTGGTATTCTCATTGGGGAGGGGGTTGGGGCGGTGTAGGAGACTGGTGGGTGGAAGGCAGAGTTTACAGTTCCTTCATTTTCCTTCTATAAAAAGTCTGGTCTGTTAATCCATGGAGAAGCAAATGTTCTTCTTACCAAACATCTACTTAGTGATTAGGATCAAGGTAAAAGAAACAACTTGTTTACATGGGAAATATTTTTATGCCAGGACAAAAAGCTTGTGAGTGTTAGTGGGTTGATTTTTGCTGATCACAGTCTTAGGACTTAGGGGCTATATCTACAAGGATAACAATTTTCATCTTGAGTTGGCTCTTTTGGCCCTATTTCTAGTGATGGGATTTGTCTGTTGTCTTAAAGGATTCATTCCCACAAATACATGTCTAAAATTGTTACATATCTAATGCTCAGGGAGTTTTAAAGAAAGTGAAATATGGGTGGGCAATGTAGGAAAAGATCGTATGGGGAAGTATTTTCAAAATTTATGTTTCCTTTTAAGTTTATACAGTTCCTTGGGATATAAACTGAACCGTGTTTTATGTTTTGTGAGTGATTAGAGGACAGTAAAGTTGTTCGTTTATTACCTTGTTTTGACTGTCATGCAGTTTGTGGAGAAACAGCACTAAGTCAGGCAGACATGGAGTCAAATCCTAGACACACCAGTTCCAAGGAAAATGACCTTATCAGTTCACTTAAGTTCTGAGCCTTAGTTTTTTTCATCTGTGAAATGGTGGTGATGGTAACTACATAACAGAGTTTATTAAATATGAGGATTGTAGATAACTTATTTAAAGGCTAAAAAACTCATGGCATATAACAGTGCCAAATGAATTCAAGCTGTGGATTAAATAGTCCATTGTCCTTGTTGTACAACCTATCATGTTAAAGCAATTTTAAAGACTTTTTATGCTTAAATCATTTTTGTTACTGATATTTTTAGAATATTTTTAATCATTTGTATTCCTGTTTCATTTTAGTTTTTTGGTATTCATTCTTTTATTAGGTTGTTTCATGGGAAGATAATGACAGTAATTTCATGGCTTTGTAACAAATTATTTTTTAAATTTATTGCTTATTTAATTTTAGATGTCAGTAGGTTGAATGGCTTATTTACATAAATAGAAAAGTCAGAGGTCTTATTTTTTCCTTCTTTAGGTCAATTGTTGGGATGACTATGTATAATCAAGCCACACAGGAAATTGCAAAACCATCAGAGCTTCTAACAAGTGTAAGAGCATACATGACCGTACTCCAGTCAATAGAAAACTATGTGCAGATTGATATTACAAGAGTATTTAATAATGTCCTTCTTCAACAAACACAACATTTAGACAGTCATGGAGAGCCAACCATTACAAGTCTATACACAAATTGGTAAGGAACACATTTAGAAATTTGAAGCGATAGAAAGTTTCTTTGTAATTAACTACTTAGGAAATCATTCGTGTTGTTATCACTCAATTTAAAATTATATGCAGAAATGTATACCATAATAATTTCTCCTGGTTATAAATTTACTTTTTTCCTTAGGTACTTGGAAACCTTATTAAGGCAAGTCAGCAATGGCCATATAGCTTATTTCCCTGCAATGAAAGCATTTGTGAACTTACCCACAGAAAATGAATTAACATTCAATGCAGAGGAATATTCTGACATATCAGGTGAATAATACTATAACATGGTTTAGAGAATGAAGAAAACTTGATTCTTTTGCTTTTATCTTGATTATTTTGGCTTTTGATTCTGTTGTGACTATTTTATTTCAATTATATGCATAATTACACATTATATCTTGGAATTACTTCCATGTTTTGGTTTAGCTTTTTAATTCCAGAGACTTTCCTCAGGATTTTGCATTAAAAATTTGTTTCTATAGTGTGACATTCCATTTTGCTAATGTTCATTTTCTTAAAGTATTTGTCCTGTCAAAAGTATAAAATTAATTACTTTTCCTTTCAGAAATGAGGTCATTATCAGAACTACTCGGCCCGTATGGTATGAAGTTCCTGAGTGAAAGCCTTATGTGGCATATTTCATCTCAAGTTGCTGAACTTAAGGTAATACAGTCTTTATCAATTATAGCTTTTAAACTTTAATTCCTAGAAAACATGTTAGGAATATGAGCCAATTTAGAATGTTAATTACTTAACCTGACAGGAAAGTACTAATATATAAATGAAATTAAAGAGCCAGCATGGCCTTTCAGTGACATCTTAGTTTAGTTCTCTCTATTTTACCAGTGAGAAAATGAAAAACCTTGAAGAGGTGAATTGACTTGCCAAAGTGGACTGAAACTCAGATTTCTTGGCTTTTGGTCAAGCCTTCATTCTGTTGTATCACTATGCTTTTCTTTGAATGACCGGGTTCAAAATTCCAGCCTAAGTTATTTGTTCAGATTTGTAGTTTGAATGTGTTGCTTTCCACAGATTATGATACAAACATTATTAGGCTTATTGCATTTTCTTATTTTTAAGCAATCTTTTAAATTATGTTGTGCCCCTTAAGATGAATAAAATGTCTTTAGAATGCTTAGTGTTTCAACAAACATGTAAAAGAACTGAAGCAGCATTTTAAAGAACTTTTGGTTTTTAGCCTTTTCAAATATCTCAGTGCTAAGGTCATTTATATTGAATGAGTCTGTATATATAACGATGTGTTTTGTTTTGTTTTGTTTTTTAATTTTTATAACTATGTGGTTTTTGAAAGAATTTGAACTTGGACCACTTAAACTTTTGGATTTATGAGCAGAATAGAAAAGGCATGTTTAAAAATATGTCTGTTTCTTTATGGAAGCTTTTTGTGCTCTGCATTTTTAATTTAAGAAAATGGCATATAGTACTGATAAGTAGCTTGTATTTCAAATGTAGCACTTAGAGTTCTAAGTGTAATCTGATTTACTGAAAATTGAGCAAATATATAGAATAAGTTAATTCCCATAAGCTTAATAATATTTTGCTGAGTGAATAAAATAGCAAGAGCTGGTGTGACTAAAAGCTTAGTATATTTAAACATCTAAAAAGGAGAGGTAGTATTGCCCAGTGGTTGAGAACTCAAGCTTACAAGTCAGTTTGTCCTGAGTTTCAGTCCTATCACTGATGAGCTTTGATTTTGGGCAAATGTTTAAACTCACTAAGCTTTTACTTTGAGAGAATTATATGAGATAATGCATGTCAAGCTTTTAGGTACTCAGCATAATGTTTGACACACAATAAGCACTGAGTAAATGTTATTTTGGTATTCATCATATCATTATCCACTCACTGTTATTTTTTAAAGTGTTCTGCAATTCTTGTGTAAAAATCAACTTTTAGATACTTCATAGTGTGGGTTTTAAACACATAAACTTTACATGGTTTTAGTAAACAAACATTGTAATGCTAGTTTTGGTTCTTTAGAAGCAACATCATTCTTCTTTATTAGACTCATTCCCCTGTGAATATACATGATTTCTATCCTACTGTTCTCGGGTAAAAAATTTCTTATCTTTGATTTCTTGTGTTCCTTTCAGTTTGAGATAATAGAAGAATTATGGCTCAGTAATTTCACTTTTACCAATTATTTTTTATTTCAGACTGAATAAATAGGCACTTCTAGAATTGTCAGTATTTTAAATTTAGTGCTTCATTGCTGTTCAATTTGATGGATTGAGTATTATTTACAGTAATAAAAATTAGCCTATTTTGAACCTCTCTGAATTCATATCTATGAGAGTTCAGACATGTCCTTATCAGTACTGCAAGGCGCCAGTCAGATCTGGCCTTCCACTTTTCCTCACTTCCTTTACTCCTCCAAACTGGCTGGCCTGTTTGCTGATGGGACAGCTGAGATGTTGTCATAGCTTGCCTTCCCTTAGCATTTATGTATTTTTCAAATGTTACCTATCAGAATATCCTTCTCTGACCACACTTTCTAAAATAGCAAACATATCAGTAATTGGCCATAATTTTGTATATTGACAAAATTAATAATAATAATAATAATAAAATAGCAAACCTCACATTTTATTCTATCCATCTGTATGTGTATCTTACTTGTGACCTCTCATGCCATGTTATTTGTTTATGTCACTCTCTCTAGATTATTAACCTTCTTGAAAGCTTGTTGTTAAAATAGAGTGCAACACATAGTAAGCACTTATAAATAAATAAATAAAAATAACTAGCTTTCTTGACTCTTTGCTTTGTTCTAGGACTTTTCAAAGCTCTTTACATATAATTCCTTTAAATCCTTAAAACAGGTGTTTTCACTATTTTACAATATAGGAAAGATCACCTTTCACATATTTAAAAACTACTGTCATGTAGTTTCTCTTCTCCGTGTGAAATATATTAACATTCAGTCTCTTCACCGTCTTTGTCACTCATTCTTCTGCACTGTCTTCATGGTGTCACTCTTAGAAAATACTGCTCTGAACTGAGAATGAGATAGAAGTCAGATTAGTTAGAGTGCACTTATCTGTTCTGGATACTTAACTAATACACTTTGAGAGAGCATTAACATTCTTGGTAGCTATACTATACTATTGTCACATCAACTTGCATTCAGATAAATTTTCCTTTTTTCTTTCACATGTGCTTACCTTAAACGATGGCTTTCCACATCTTATATTTTGTACAATTTTTTTTAGACCTAAGTATATGCTTTATAGTTATTCTTAGTAAAATTCATCTTCTAAAATATTATTCATTATTTCTAAGGATCTTTTCTTTGAGCATGGATTTGATCAGCCTTTCAGCAATTCTTTTATAAACTTAACTGTTTTAGCTGTGTACTTAAGAATTCTTGTCAGATATATTTTGTTTTTTTTTTAAAGGTACAAGTTGTTTATTGAGATGGTCCTCAAATATGCATGTATTCATTTTTTGTTTGTTTTTAAGTTTATTGTCTCTATTTTTAGTCTGCATTTTTCTTTCTTTTTAAAAAATTTTAACGTTTACTTTTACATATCTGTGAGGTATGTATTGAAACAATATGTTTCAATGTGTTGCTTCAATACATGCATATATTATGCAATGATTCACTTAGGGTACCTAGCATAGTTTTGCACCCATTAGTCCACCACTTCTCTTCCTCCCCCAACCCGTCTCCCCTCCTGGCCACTGGTGACTATTATGCTACTCTCTACTTCTATGAGAACCACTTTTCTTCTTTTTTTTTAGATTCCACATATGAGTGAGATCATGCAGTGTTTATCTTTCTGTGCATGATTTACTTCACTTAACATGATGTTTTCCACTTCCATCTATGTTGCTGCAAATGATAGGATGTCACATCTTTTTATGGATGCATAGTATTGCATTGTGTACATATACCACAGTTTTTTCTTTTTTTTCCATTCATCTGTTGGGCATTTAGGTTGATTCCATCTCTGGGTTATTGTGAATAGCATTATAATGAACATGGGAATGTCAGTGTCTTCTTGATATATTTATTTCATTTCCTTTGGGTATATACCCAGAAGTGAGATAGGTAGATCTGTTTTTAGTTCTCTGAAGAACCTCATATTGTTTTCCACCAATGGCTGTATCAATTTACATTCTTACCAATGTAGAAGGGTTTCTTTTTCTCTGCATCCTCTCTATCATTTGTTATTTTCTATCTTGTGATAATAGGCATTCTAACTGGGGTGAGATGATATCTCATTGTGGTTGTAATTTGCATTTCGTCGATGATTAGTGATTTTGAGCATTTTTTCATGTGCTTGTTGGCCATTTATATGTCTTCTTCTGAGAAATGTCTGTTTAGGTCCTTTGCCATTTTTTAATTGGGTTATTTATTTTTTGCTATTGAGTTATTTGAGTTCCTTACATATTCTGGATATTAACACCTTGTCTGATGTATAGTTTGCAAACACTTTCTTCCATTCTGTTATCAGATACATATTTATTCTTGAAAAGAAGTGGAAGCAGCTTATATTTTAACGTTTCTCATATCTTAGAGTAATTAACTGTATTCTCTCTTTCTCAGATGTTATTAAAATTTGATTTAAAGTTGATATGGTAAGAGTATAAATAATGTTGACTTTTTAAATGCTGTTGAATTTGCTGTCTGCAGATTGTTGTTTCTTGCCTGGATTCTTTTTCAAGTATTTGATATTAAAACTGAGTCAAAACCCTAGCCAAAAAAAAAAATACTTTTTGTGTAAGATTTTGGATTTATTGTCTTTGAGATACATGGGCATTAATTGGCTTAGGTTTCTCATTAAATGTAATATGCTCCAAAACCAAGATAGTTTAGGATACTAAAATATTTTTTTCTCTAAAATGTTTGATTTTAGCTTTTTAGTAATCTCCTATGATCTTCTTTACTTGACCTAACTTTTTATTTTATCATCGTGATAACTGGCCATGTTTTATTAATGATTTAATGTTAACTGTGGGAAGACTTTTAAAAAATTGTATGATTACATTTTGGTATTTAGGGGCTTTCTAGTTTTACTTTTTTGCTTCTCAAATACTACATACTGATATGTTTAAATATTGTATTTTTACCATACCAGCCAGCCACCAAAACAAACAACACATTTGTAAATATTGTGTCTTTCAAAAGGCTTCACATATGACATCTTTACATTTCTAGCATTGTGCCTTCGTCATTTGGGTTCCTTAAAAATAATGTTAGTCCTAAGGATTCAGTTTTTTGGAATTGCATAATGCTTTACAGTGATTTTCTTTGAGATTGATTCCTTGTAACAACCTCAAGATATAATACAGATTGCTCTGGATTCAACTACTTGTGTATTATTAAAAACTAGAAAAGGTGTTATTCATGACTTTGTTCTCTCAGCCTCTGTGTTCTAAGGCATTCTTCCGTATGTATTCATGTATTTTATTACATAAGAAATCCTATAGATTACAATATAATCATGTTTCATTATATACAAGTTCAATGTGTTGTATACTAGTCTATTTCATTTAGATAAATCTCTAAAAGTTCTGTTCCATCAGTGATGATTCTAGTTATTTTGTATTTTTTAGTGTCCCATAAAATTACTTTCCTTCCTTAGAATAAACTAATTTTTGAAGTTACAGAAACAAAAGAACTTACAGATTTTTGCTTCCTATATTGGTAGGCTAGGTAATTCAGACCACCTCTTCTCCTAAGGACACTTAAAAAGCTGAAAAAAAAATATATATATATATATTTTATATATATATATATATATATGCTTTATACATATATAAAGAGTCTTTTGTTTAAAAAAGAGCTAAAAAGATAGTGGGATATTTCTAGGCTAATGTCAAAGAGAACCTGGGAACTCAGAGACATAAGCCTAGTACTGAAAGTCTCTTTCCAGAAGTAATATTTGTAAAACTGAACTGTAGTTTTGGAGCCTTGTGGGGCAAGAGGATCAGTAGTCAAAACCCATAGCCTGCCCAAAACAGGGAGTGAGAAGTCTGCTTAATTCCTCCCACCCTCTTTACACAGACACTCCAAAGGGTTATACCTTCAGGGTAAGGGTGAACTGGAAATGATTCACCCCTTCCCAGGATTTGCAGCCCTGTTTGGATTTCTTGCTTTGTCTAAGGAATCTCAAGTCTTGAACCTGGATTAAGGTGGTCCCCAATTAGTAGTTCCCCAAGGTACTTGGCAAACGCTAACATATATCTTCTCTGGAGAAGGATATTTTCATCCTAGGCATCAAATGATTCCTGCAAATAATTTTTTAAACACAGTGACCTTTGGCTGGGAAGTGGAAGTCTGTTGGAGATCACTGGAGGGTAGAGATAGGAGGTTTCTTAGATCTGACTGGCTGCCGTGATTCTTAAGTCATTGTTTCTAAATTTAGAGCCTTCCTTGTGGGCATTACTCCTTCAGATGGTGAAAGTTGGGAGTGTAACTGACTATACCCCATAAAGACATGTAATAATGCTCTTGTTTTCAGTCTCAAGCCTTCCTTTCTGTGCCCTGCCTTCAATTTCTGATTTCTTCCTGAATTGCAACGCATGAGTTAACTTGTTTCTACATTGTAATTCCTCCGTAGGAACTTGCTAATCAAATTTCTCACCTCTCCTTATTCTTTGCTTCAGTTTTCATCTCCTGGAAATTTGTTGACATCTCTCATTTGGTCTTGTTTCCTTTGTTATTGTAGGTTTATGCCTGTTTTATTCTTTTCCTCTTTTTTTATATTGAGTTTCTGAAAGGAGCAGTTTTAGACATATGTATAGAATTCTCTACATTTATCTAGTTCTTCCACGTAGTTTACATACTTATTTGAGCATTTCTATGGGAAAAACTTCTAAGGATCAAAGAGAATGAACGTTTAAAATATTTTTGATATTGCCAAATACCCCTCTGAGAAGACTAGAGCTCACATTCTCCCCAGCAGAGCATTATGATGCTTCTAATAGCATAGTCTTTTTGAAATTAGTCCATACAGTTTTTTTCTGGAATTGTAATATTTTTAAGATCATTCTGTGACTGCTTTTAATTCTATTTTTAAATGTTTAAACTGACATAAACTAAATATCATGTGGCTGCATCTTTTTATCTTAAAGGTGACCTTAATTATTTTAATTACTGTTTTAGCTGAGGACCTTTTTGTTTCAAAGAGTAAATTTGTGTGGCCATAAAAAAAGCAGAACTTCTTTATATTTTATGGTTGTGCATAAATCATGTGTCAAGACATAGTCAACACTATGCATGTGTACTCATGGTTAAATGTGTTCATTACTTTCTGGAGAAGAAAACAACCAGTCTTTTCTACAAAAATTCTTGGGTGTTTCATTTGGAGTTGTGCCCATTGAGTCAATTTCTCCTTCTAATCCTGCCAAAAGAATTGTTTTGGTATTTTACAGATCAGTTCTAGTTCTTCATGGGGTCCTAGAAGACATTTTTTCAAATGAAGTAGGAAATTTAAATATGAATTATGCTGAGAATTTTAATACTTCCTTTTTAACAGAATACCAAGTAGATTAAAAAAAATTTTTTAAATACTCTATTTGTTTCACCTGATTTGTCTCAATTTGTTATAAACCAGTTCATTAGTAATTTCTATTATTATTTCCAGTTTTCAGTACATTTGTCAGTGATATTAACCAATGGTTTTAAATGTATAGGGAGTCTGTTTCAGGATGCAGTTGAGGGAGAAATGAAAAATAAATATATAAACTATACTTTCAAGAAAAGATTTCACTAACTTTTTTTTTCTTTCTTTTTTTAAGAGTAATAAGTCAATGAATAGTTTAGGGTAGTGGTTCTCAAAGTATTGTTTTTAAACTAGCAGTAGCAACATTACCTTGGAATTTGTTAGAAATGCAAAAATTTTTGACTCTATCTGAGCCCTGCTAAGTCAGAAACTCTGGGGCTGGGACCAAGCAATGTTTGTTTTAATAAGTCCTCCAAATAATTCTAATGCACACTAAAGATTGGGAACCATTTCATTAGCAATTAACAACGTGGATTTTTAAAATCAGGCATATTTGACAAATTCTACTACTTAATATCTTTGTAACTTTGGCCAAGCTATTCAGCTTCTCTGAGCCCTAGTTTCCTCAACTGTAATATTAGAATATCACGTCCCTCATTTGGGTTATAGTAAATGTGATGTGATTGCTTATAAATTGCTTTATATAGGAGTTTAGCAAATGATTATAGTTACTATTAAATATATGTCATAATTTATTGATTCTGAAACATTTATTTTATATTAATATTTCTGAAATAATATCTTATAGTGTTGGTAGAGGTTTTCTTCTTTAGTGGCTCATAAAATAATGTGCATTTTAAGCTCAGTGGTATCTTTGATTCACAAATATATGATATGTTCAAAGTGCATGAGCACTACCAGGATTGTGCATACAGTTTGAGTGTGTATTGAGTTAAGTTTTAGGTTGGGACAGTATTGAATTGGCCCAGAGAGTGCAGGCAGTCTAATCAGAGACTATATAGTAGTTGAATTTAGCAAATAAATGTGACTAGAGCTGAACATCTGATTAGGAGCATAACAAGAAATAATCTGAAGTAATATCAAGTAACCTAAACAAAACTTATACTAATTTTTTAGGAAAAATAATTTTTGTAGATTTTCTTTATAATTGTTCATATTTCCCTTAAATCAACCTTTCATTTGTAAGAACCTTTTGTTTGTAGCAAAAGTATCATAACACTTTGGCTACAATAGTCTCTCCTTATCCATGGATTTGCTTTCTGCAGTTTCAGTTACTTGTAGTCCACTGCCACCTGAAAATATTAATGGAAAATTCCAGAAATAGACAATTCATAAGTTTTAAATTGCACACCTTCTTCTGAGTAGCATGATGAAATCACGCACCATCCTTCTCTGTCCTGCTTGGGACGTGAATCATCCCTTTGTCCAGCATGTCTACACTGTATACGCTGCCTGCCTATTAGTTACTTACTAGACATCTCGGTTATCAGATTGACTCTAAGTTATCACAGCTCACATGTTCAAGGTCAGTAGGAACCCAGTGCTATGTCACAGTGCCAGACTCATTCACCTAACTTCATCTCATCACATAGGCATTTTATCATCTCACATTATTCACAAGAAGGGTGAGTACAGTACACTAAGATATTTTGAGAGAGAGATAAAGACCACATTCATATAACTTTTATTGCAACATATTGTTATAATTCTTCTATTTTATCATTATTTGTTAAACTCTTACTGTGCCTAATTTATAAACTAAACTTTGTCATAGGTGTATGTTTGTATAGGGAAAAACATAGTGCATATAGAGTTCAGTACTGTCCAAGATTGTAGATATCCAGGGTCTTGGAACGTACCCCTGTGGATAATGGGGTGCTATTGTATATGCTTACTAGATTTTTACACCCAGCTTTGCTGTTTTGAAATATTCAGGGATGAAGCCTGGATATATATACAGTCATGCATCACTTAACAGTGGAAAGATATATATTTTTTTTTTGTCTTTTTTCCGTGTCCGGCAACGGATCGCAACCCTCAGTGTTGCCCCCATACTGGACCGGGGACCGGCAATGGGATCGCAACCCTCGGTGTTGCTCCCGCGCCTCGCTCAGCCAGTGAGCGGGAACCGGTCTGTATGTGGGATCCGAACCCTCGGGCGGGAGCGCTGCCGCGCTTCCCAAGCGGCGCACTATCCAGTGCACCACCGGGCCGGCCCCAGTGGAAAGATATTTTGAGAAATGCATTTTTAGGGCGGCCCGGTGGCGCACTGCTACAGGTGCGCACTGAGTGAGGGCGGGCGCAGCGCCGAGGGTTGTGATCCCATTGCTGGTCCCGGTCCGGTACGGGCGCGACACTGAGGGTTGTGGTCCGTTGCCGGACACGAAAAAAGACAAAAAGGAAAAAAAAAAAAGAAATGCATTTTTAGGCGATTTTGTCATGCTAATGTCATAGTATACTTACACAAACCTAGACAGTATAGTTGTTTACACACCTAGGCTATATGGTATAGCCTATGGTTCCTAGGCTACAAACCTGTATGGCATGGTACTGTGCTGAATACTGTAGGCAATTGTAACACAATGGTATTTGTATATCTAAATATATCTAAACATAGAAAAGGTAAAGTAAAAAATATGGTATTATAATCTTATGGGACCACCATCATATATGTGGTTTATTATTGACTGAAACCTTGTTATGTGGTGCATGACTATTGGGAAAGAGCTCCACTGGAGATTGTGGTGTGTAGTAAAGGCTAAGAACTCCTACAGAGAGCCAAAAGTAAAGAAAATTCTGGACAGAGGTCAGAAATTAGGTTATGAACTTCACTTGAATTATGAAAGAACTAGGGAAGTATGATAGATGAATTTAGTGATAAAGGAGGATGGCAAAGGTAGCAATGGAACAGAGTAGAATGTCTCACTCACTTTCCCCCTCACTATTTTAGAAACTCAATTTATTGTGAGGATGGCAAAGGTAGCAATGGAACAGAGTAGAATGTCTCACTCACTTTCCCCCTCACTATTTTAGAAACTCAATTTATTGTTGTCCAGGTTTCTCTCTGCCACACTGAAATTAATTATATTTGTTTTAGTTGTAATTTTTAAACTTATTTTTCTAGTGCTTCTTTTTTTTTGTCTTTTTTCGTGACCGGTAACGGGATCGCAACCCTCAGTGTCACGCCCGTACCGCGACCGGCAACAGGATAGCAACCCTCGGTGTCGCGTCCGCACTGCTCTCAACCAGTGAGCAGACCGGTCTCCATATGGGATCTGAATCCTCTGCGGGAGCGCCACCATGCTCTCAAGCGCTGCACTCTACCGAGTGCGTCACCGGGCCGGCCCTTTCCAGTGCTTCTTTTAAGAAAAAATTATTTGATAAGTCAGACTCTTCTTGAATCCTTTATTCCCTTCCCTTATTTATATCTCTTCCTTCTTTTCTCTTCCATTTTTCATGGTCCCTGAAAGAGAAGTACATAGTATACACTTCCATTTTATAATTTGTGCTGGGAAACATTTCTTTAATATAGTCCGCATCAAGTGATACCATACGCCTATAAGTTATTTTCTCTGATTGGATATATCCAGTGATGATCTCATTGTCTAAAGACATACTCTAGTGTGTCTTTGCCAACTTTAGCTGTAGCATGTTCTTTTTGTTTTGGTTGGAATTTGTTGCTCTCTGTACTCACTTTAATGTCTACTTTTTTATTATTATTGTTGCTGTTCTCTGTCTAAGTATAAGATGATCCTTTGTCCTACTACTTATTTTTGTTGCTTTTTCCTGAACTCCTCCTTCCTTCTTGAATTTGCAAACTGAAAAAAAAAAAAACACTAATCTTATATAAATAATTTTTAGATTCTTTTATTGAAACAACAAAAATATATAGCTTAGAGCATCTGGATTTCATGAATTGTGTTTCCTGTTTGCCAGATTGTAATTTCCAAGCATGCTCTTATCTCATTAGCACGAGGAGGTCTGTGCCTGACCCAGGATCTTTCTTTTTTTTTTTTAGAAACTTGTGGTGGAGAATGTTGATGTGCTAACACAAATGAGGACCAGCTTTGACAAACCAGACCAGATGGCTGCACTCTTTAAAAGATTATCATGTGGGTAACTCATGATACTTTTTATAAACATTAAGAAGATCTTGACACTCAGTATTTAGCTTTTGCTCAAAGTTTGTAACATAAATACAACTTGTAAATTATGAAAAGTACTCTTTAAGAGCTTATAAAGAGAACTAGATACTTTTTGCAGTCAAAGAATCTTAAGTATATGGCTTCTCTGTTTCACTTTTTTTAACCGTACTCTTAGTATTGTGTCATATTTAATGAATGTTATCATTGTCAATTAGTTCTTGAACCTATTAAATATGATATAGTAAATATACATTAATTTAGACTGAAGGAGAATTAGCTTCTGAGCCTATAACTTTCTAAATATCAACTTTACTGAGATATAATTTACATACAATAAAATGCACACATTTAAGTGACCAATGCGATGGATTTTGACAAATTTATACATCCATGTAACCATAGCCACAATCAAGCTATGGAACAGTTTCATCACCTCAGAAAGTTGCCTCCTGTCTCTAGCCAGTCTTCTACCCACAGCTCCTAAACCAGACAACCACTGATCTGATTTCTGTTACTACAGCTTAAATTTGTGCTGATTTCTTTCACTTAGCATAATATTTTTGAGATTCATCTGTGTTAAGTGAATTTGTAATTTGTTCCTTTTTGTTGCTACTATTCCATTGTATGAAAACCTAAGACTACAATCTAAAAAAAAAATTTTTTTTTAATGTCTTCTTGAAATTGATTCCTTGTGGGAGCTATATTGTGAAATAACAGTGACTTTTAAGTATTTATTAAAGTGTGTTTAGCCAGATAACTGTTTTAGATGCACTTGAATTAATTTTGTTCTTTGTACTTGAACTCTTAAACTTATAATTAAAAATTATTTTAAAGTCATTCTTCTTATTGATTAAATTAAAATCCTTCCCACCACTAAAAAAAAAAAAAAAAAGAGAGAGTGAAATCCTCTATAAAATATTCTTTGTGTTTGAGAAAAGCAGATAGTTTATTTTGCCAAATAAAAAATAATCCTGAAGAAGATTAAAGCTATGCCTGTATTTTAATACTTCCTCTTTGGTATTTTTCTTCAAAATGCTTTAGAGAGTCACTTTATTAGGCTATCTTATCCTGTTTTAAAAAATAAAAATGTTTTCCAGAGGAATTAGTATAAAATTAAACTACACTAAAGATTGCCTCGCGGAACAGATTGGGGTTGCCAGGACTATAAAGGGAAGGCAATGAGGGAGTTTTCCGGTGATGAAATTGTTCACCATAGTGGTGATGGTGGTAACATCCTACACATATACATATCCTACACATGTTAAAATTTGTAGAGCTCATACGCATGTTAAAAATGTGTGCTCCTACACATGTTAAAATTTGCGGAGCTTCACACCAAAGGTGAAAAAAAGGCCAGGTTTATTATATGATATTTTTAAAAATAAAATTAAAAAAGAAAAAAGAAAAGTGACTTGTTAGCATTATAAGGAGGAGGAATGTGAATAAATCCTACCTGATCTTTTTAAAAATCTCTACCTGATCTTTTGTTGTGCTTATTTATTGTTTTACTATCTGCTTATATTTTCTAATCTTTTTTCTTTATTATTACTTTTTTCATGTTTCTATTTTTTAATACTCATTTGACCACCCCACTGCCCTTAAGTTTACTTACTTTTCTACAAATAAACAATCTTTTTTTTTTTCCTTTTTGTCTTTTTTCGTGACCGGTAACGGATCGCAACCCTCAGTGTCGCGCCCGTACCGCGACCGGCAATGGGATCGCAACCCTCGGTGTCGCGCCCGCACCGCGCTCAACCAGTGAGCAGACCAGTCTCTATATGGGATCTGAACCCTCGGCGGGAGCGCCGCACTCTACCGAGTGTGCCACCGGGCCGGCCCAATCTTTTTTTTTTTTAAAGAATGCATATTGACTATCCTCAGCTTTTTTTAAAAAATTTTATTTATTATTAGCATGTTTATGCTTACAAATTGTGGTATTTCTTTATGCCGTTTGCCCTACCTATCACTTCCCAAACCCCCTCCCTTGCTCCCTGCTCCCCATCTCTAGCATCCTTAGGTTTGTTCTCTCTTTCTGAAAGTTCACCGTATTGTGGTCTTTTCTTTCTTTCTTCCCTTCATTCTTTCCTTCTTCCCTCCTTCCCTCCCCCAATCTCCACTTCCCTCCCTCCCTCCTTTCTTTCATAGAAGCGAGTTACAAGTGAGAACATGCGGTATTTCTGTTTCTTTGTCTGGCTTATTTCACTTAACATAATTTCCTCCTATACCATCTGGTTAGAAGCAACTAATCTACTGCGATGTTCAATAACTTATTTACTTAACTCTCGTATTTGTGGAATTAAAGCAAAATAGAATTTGTTAAAATTTATACAGAATTTGCATGTGCTCAAAATAAAGTTCATAGTTCTTTGCGTAGATTTTGTTTACTTGGATTTTGTATATAATAGTGGTGATTCATGACTTTGGAATTGGCCAAAACCAAAATCTAAATTGTTGAATCTTAATGAGACATATATATCAAATTTGCCTTTAAATAGAATTTATTAAATCTTTTTTGTGATTTGGAAAAAGAACGGATTCACTTGAGAGTGACTTATTTGGGGCAGTAGAGAGAACTACTCTTTCTTTTGAAACAGTTTAACTGTTTTCAAAAATGCTCTTTTTGTCTTTGATCCCCTCCTTTGTGCTTTCTTTTATGTCTGTCTGTCTGTATGTATGTATTTATGTATTTATTTTTTCTTTTAAAAGATGACCAGTAAGGGGATCTTAATCCTTGACTTGGTGGTGTCAGCACCACGCTCTCCGAAGTGAGCTAACCGGCCATCCCTATATAGAGATCCGATCCCGTGGCCTTGGTGTTACCAGGACCACACTCTCCCAAGTGAGCCACAGGCTGTCCCCTCCATTGTGCTTTCTTCACCCCCTGTCCAGAAGTTGGTGTATTTTTGCAGGTGTTTGATTTTCACAATCAAGAAACACATTCTTTTAAAAAGATAAAGCATTATAATTTATTAAAAGTAGCTCTGAATTAGCAGACAAACTGGAATTTATTTTCAGTTTTAGGACTTCCTGTGTGACTTGAGCAAATTGCATAATGTCCCTATTCCTTACTTTTTATTCTTTTACACTGTTTCTTAAAGCAAGTTCATCACTTTACTGGCTCCTTGATTTCAGACTGTTTTCCATTTTTCCTACAGTAATTCTTCCTTTTTAAAAATCATCTATTCACTTTTGTCATCCTGCCACCATCTACAAACCTATGAGTTGCCTCCAAAGATCTTTACTTTAGCAGTGCTTTGGATGTTACCACCTGAAACTATTCCACCAGTGAAAATCTTGAACTTTAGGGCTGGCTGGTTAGCTCAGTTGGTTAGAGTACAGCTTTATAACACCAAGGTCATGGGTTCAGATACCCATGCCAGCCACCCCACCCTGACAAACAAGGTAAAAACAAAAAAATATCTTGAACTTTAAAACCTCACTCACAGACCGTAGCCATAGACCATAGCTATAGCCAGCTCTCTCATTCCTTTGCTCCTACTGACCTTGTTCTAGCTCATTGAAATTTTGATGCCTCTCAGATTTCCTGACCATCCTCTTCCTGGCTTTACTTATTTTTTCATTCTGGACTATCAAATTTGGTCAGTGATTTTAGTTGTATTCTCCCTTGTGCTGTCATATCCTTGTTATTTTCATTCCTCCAAGTGATTTCCCTGGTCCCTGAAAAGTCTCCTGTTCTCTGAAAGCCAAGTACTGCTTATAAAAGAACACTTTTGAAGCCTGTTGGTAAACCTGCCTCTTATTCATCCTACCACGCAGCTTCCTGCTAAACTTTTAGACTAGCTTGTATTCACCATTTCATTTTCTCCACCCTCCACTTTTGGTACACTGTAATATGGCTACTTTTCTGAAACCTTTCTGAAAGAGTTTGTTATTAGTGATAACTCATTTGCAAAAGCTGTGCTCTTCTTCAACTCTCATTGTACTTGATTTCTCTGTAGAGTTTATCTCTTTTATTCTCCTTTTAATAGAAACTTTATTCTGTTGCCAATACTTTTATCTCTACCCTTTCTTAGTCATTTTTACTGGCTCATTTTTTATGTAGTATCAGTTCGTGATATCCTACTCTTCCATTCTTATTCTACAATCCTACTGGGAAAGTGTTACCCAGGTAGTCTTAAATATATTCATCTTCAGCCTTAATTCTTCTTCTGTTGAGTTCCAGATATTTAATACCAAGTGCTAGTTTGACCAGACTTTCTCAAAGTATATATGGCCATGGACCAGAAGCAGCAAGCCACAGCACCCCCTAGGAGCTTATTAAGAATGTAAATTATTGGGCCCCACCCCAGACCTACTGAATCAGAAATTCTGGGGCTTGAGCCAGCAACCTGTGTTTAACAAGCCTCCATGTGATTCAGATTCACACTCAAGTTTGTGAAACATTGTGTTAGACATTTTCAACTATGTGATCCACAGATACTTCAGACCGTCTCTGGAATAGGAAATATCTTCCCCTCATGGTAGATACACGTAGGTGGGGAGAAAAAGCCTGATATCCTTTCTTTACTCACCAATTCATTACCTCTCTCACCATCCATCCAGTGACCCACACTGGAAAACTTCAGTGTCCTCTTTGATTCTTTCCTTACATTCCACATGCAATAGCTATGTCTTGTACAGCAGAGTTAGCAAATAGACGGGTCACATTGTCCCAAAGATATACTTTGTTTGGCCCTATACTACATTGTTATAAAAAATTTTTGGTCGTTATGTTACCTGCTGTAGATATTTGAGCTTGCCACTCCTGCTACATATCCTACTGCTTAAATGTAATGACCCGAATCTGTTTCTGTCTACACCTGTGACTCTTGTTTAAGGTTTCATCATCTTTTTGTGAACTTCAGTCATGGCTTCCTAGTATGTGCCCAGTTTTCCCCATCAAACTTTGAGTCATATTTCCAAACATATTTCTTTTCATATAGCTCTTTGTAATTTCAAAAACCCTGAACAACCTTCTCATTGCTTGAAGGTTAGTATAAACTCCTTAGCGTGGCATTCAAATGCCATTATTTGGATTAATCTCATATCCAGCTATTCTTTCCCTTCCTCTCCCCCACTACCTGGTGCTTGCCTGGCCTGAGCCCATATAGCCTCTGCTCTAGTATTAGTTCATTGAGAAATTAATGGAAATTATGGGGGATGAGGGGAGGTATCAGTGGTCAAATACGTATGGCAAATAGTCCATTAAACAATAAGTTAAACAATATTTCTTACTGTGAATTTTCTTAGAACTTTTAATATGTCATTATTGTGTATATTCAAGAGGAGGTTGTAGGGCATAGTTGTTGCAAAAAGGGATTAAATTATGAGGAATATCTTTGGAAAATATATGACTGTATCACACTAAATTACTCTCTAATTCTTCACTTTATTCTCTGTCATTTTTTCTGGATTTATTATTGTTTTGTTTTCTGGCTTAGAATGCTTTTCTTAATTCTTACACCTCCTTTATGCCCAACTTGGATAACATTTTCTCAGAGAAGTCTCCCCCCCCCCCCCCCC
>NW_007726313.1:189249-203247 GCF_000696425.1 Galeopterus variegatus | reverse complement strand
ACCCCCCCCCCCCCCCCCATTTCTTTTCTCCTCTGGATAGTATCAATTTCCTGGTCTTATCTTGAGTCACTATTTCATTGAACATCTGCTGGTCTGCTGGGTATCAGACTCTGCTGAGTGCTACAGATAAAAAAAACGATTAAGAAGACTGGTTCTTGGTCATATGGAATTAATAATGTACTTGTGCCTTATGTCATTTTTTTAAACACGATTATTTTAATTCACATCACATTTTGGCTTATGTTATGCCTGTTTGTGTGGTTCAATAAAAGATGCTCATGGTTAAAGTTTAAACAAGCAACAAAAGGAGGTGGAAAGTCAAAACAAAACAGTTCTCTCCATTCTTACTCCTTAACTAATAACTTTGGATAACAGTTACTATACTATACACCTCTTTTCAGAAATTTGTTTTGTATATATAAATATATGATGTGTATATATGTTTTTTCTCTCACATAAATATGACCGTGTTTTCTTAGTTTTCTTGACAGCCCATTTAGATTGTTTGCTATTTGAGATCTAGAACATTATTCTGTTTATGTTTGTAATCTTATTACATAGTGCAATGATTTATATTTGGGAAAATTCTATAAATGTTTGTTTGGCTTTATAAAATGTGAAGGTATTGACCCTTTCAATTCTAATCCCTCTTGATTTTGTTAACTGAGTTTTAATACTGAATATATGTTAATAATTTTTAGAATAATCCTCTCTAACAAGTATATAAGCAATCAAATCTATTCATGGACTTAAGCAGCCTGGTCCTGCCAAAACTGCTTGTGGTCTAAAGAGTCATTTTTCATTTCTTGACTCAAGACCTCAACAACTTAATAATTGAATATCTCCTTGTTCCTGGGCCATTTGAGGATTTAACTCCCACTCTAATGTGCTGCTTCTTTCTCTCTAGTCTTACTCTCCTTTCTCCTACCTTCACCTTTTCTGAAATAGGGTTGAACAGACAGCTACTTATAAGATTATTTTAAGATTCAAGTGAGCCATCTAGCCCATTTAAAAGAAATAACGTACTCCATTTGAGGTAAACTATAATTACTTTGAAGCTTAAGTAGTTTAAATATTAGCTATCAATACCTTTGCCTCTTTAATCATTGTTTGTAATTAAATTACCATTACTTGTGCCTTATATTATGGGAATTTTATGTTTTAGAGTTTTCTCCAAGGTTAAGAAAGAATCCAGTTCACACATTTTTCTTCTCTTCTCTCCTACCTTCACATTTAGCTGTTGACAGTGTCTTGAAGAGGATGACAATAATTGGTGTAATTTTATCCTTCCGATCATTGGCACAAGAAGCACTTAGAGATGTAAGAAACCATTACATGTACATACTCTCTATCCAAATAATCCCTTTAATTTCCCAGAAATTAAAACTTTTCTTTAAATCCACAGTTGGCAATGATATAATTAAAATTCCACTTTTCATATTTATATAAAATAAAAATTATAGAAATTAGAGTTATTTGAACTCATTTCATTTTGGTATTGAAATTTGGGGGATATAATTTGCCTGATTATTGCACTACTTTTTCAAGTTTGCTGTGGATTAAAGCATTTTTCATTTTGAGTAACTTCTTCCATTTCCATGTATCTTGGTACTTCAGAAAATCACACAAAAATAAAGTAAAATGATTTTTATGAAAACTAGAATTTAATCGAATGGTAATATTTCATAAATTTAGGAGTTGCCAGTTAAACATAATTCTACATTCTTATTTGTTGTCCTGCCTAGGTCTTGTCCTACCACATTCCTTTTCTTGTAAGTTCAATTGAAGATTTTAAAGATCACATTCCAAGGGAAACTGATATGAAGGTAAAATAACTTCTGTTTGGATTTTACAGTTTCTAAAATGAAATATTTAAGTTACATATAAAATATAATAAATTCTAAACTACTGTAAGTTTCTATTTTAAAGTAATCAGTTAGCATGCTTGCCTTTGAAATTGCATCTTTGAGAACTCAGCACCAAAATACTACCATTCTGAACGTCAATCTTCTTTGATCACCTATAGCAATGTAAAATTGTTTAAAAATCTGTCTTGTTGGGCCGGCCCGGTGGCACACTGCTACAGTGCGCCGCTTGGGAGCGCGGCGGCGCTCCCACCGAGGGTTCGGATCCCACATACAGACCGGCGGCTCACTGGCTGAGCGAGGTGCGGGCACAACATCGAGGGTTGCGATCCCGTTGCCGGTCCCAGTCCGGTACGGGCGCAACACTGAGGGTTGCGATCCGTTGCCGGTCACGAAAAAAGACAAAAAGGAAAAAAAAAAATCTGTCTTGTTTTCCTAAACTGATAGCTGCTTATACATGGTCATAGAGCAGAATGAGAAAGATGGGCCAATGAAATGAGAGTTGTTTTGATTTAAATGCAGCTGAATTCAATCAGTTTTTAAAAATTGATGTTAAAAAGGCTTTTATTATAAAAATCTGTTAATTGTAGGCTGTAAGTTAAAATTTTTTTTAGTATTCTGTTTTTATTGGCTGCCTAATGTGAGCGCACAATTTCTGTTTTGAAAATTTATTGATTTATTTAATTTATGCCATCCAACCACTAATCTAAACCCAGCAATGATTTACCAGTGGTTGCCCATCTAGAAAGTGATATATCAGCACTCAAAACTATGTTTTCTATGCTTTCATGCTTCACTTATTTTCTGTTTTGCATATCTTGAAAAGCACTGACTGAAAAAATGTCCAAACTATTGTTTCACAAGAGATTCAGGTCTCTTCTCAAATCGGTGCCACTCAAACTTTTTGAGGCTCATCTTCCACCACTTGTTGCTTCCTTCCCCCACACTCTCCCCTTTCTTACCATGCCCCTCTCTTCGTAGATATCCTGTGAGCTAACAGGATCTTTCTGTGTGTATTCTCACATCTATCATTTACCTTCTAATTTATTCTACTTGAAAATATTGCCCCTTTCTATCTCTGCCTTTTGAAATTCTACCTATCTTTTAAGGTCTGACTCAATTTCCATTTACTAAGAATCATTTCTAGATTCTTTGGTGATAAAGAATTTCATTTTTTTTAGTGCTATCAGAGAACTTTTTGTTTATCTACTGTAGAGCTAAGCATATTCTGCCTGATATTATAGTTGTGTTTCCCACTTACATTTTATACTAGATTGTAAACATCTTGAAGACCAGGACCTTGTTTTTTTAATTTTTGTTTCTTTTACAGTAATTTGTACAGAATAAACATTTGATGTCCATGATTATCCTATGGTTTTATGATAGAAAACTGTGTATGAATAGCTCAAGATTATTTAAGTGGAAACACTGCAGAAAAAAGTAAAGTTAAGAAAGCATGAAGGCTAGCCAGTTAGCTCAGTTGATTAGAGTGTGGTGCTGATAACACCAAGGTCTAGGGTTTAATCCCTGTACCAGCCGGCCACCAAAAAAAAAAAAAGGGAAAGAAAACATTAAAAATTAATCGGTCCTTGAGAGGACTCTGGTATGCAGATTATGAGAATACTAATTAATATTCTGAACAACCATCTAATTCTCTTGTTGCCTGACTTAATTATATTTTGTTTTTAGCAAATTTTCGATAGAACTTAACTGTTTTTTGAAAAACCAAATGTGGCCAGTTAGCTCAGGTGGTTAGAGCGCAGCCTTTATAACACAAAGGTCATGGATTCAGATCCCCATACCAGCCAACTGCAAAAAAACAAAAACAAACCAAACATGTTTTTTAAACAACTTTATTGAGTTATAATTCACTTATAAAATTTTCTTATTTAAAGTGTACAATTCAGTGGTTTTTAGTGTAGTCATAGAGTTGTGCATCATAACTATGGTCAATTTTAGAACATTTTTATCATCCTGGAAAGATACCCTATACCCATTAGCAGTCACTCCTCATTTCTTCCCAGTCCCCAGCCCTAGGCAGTCACTAATCTACTTTCTGTCACTGTAGGTTGCCTATATAAGTAACATAACATGTAGTCCTCTGACACTGATTTCTTTCACTTAGCATAATATTTTCCAGGTTTATTCATTTTGTAGTGTGTATGAGTACTTTATTTTTAAAAATTGTTTCTGAAGTATTTCATTGTCTGGCTAATACCGTATTTTATTTATCCACTTATCAGTTGATGGCCATTTAGGTTGTTTTCATTTTTTAACTATTATAAAGCTACTATGAACATCCATGTACAAGTTTTTGTGTGAACACGTGTTTTCATTTCTCCTGGGTATACACCAGGAGTGGAATTGCTGGGTCATATGTAAACTGGGTCATATGTAAACTGTATGTTTAACGTTTTGAGGAACTGCCAAACTGTTTCTAAAGTGGCTGTACTATTTTGCATTCCCACCAGCAGTGTATGAGGGTTTCCATTTTCATACATCCTCACTAATACTTATTATCTGTCTTCTTGATTATGTCCATTCCAGTGGGTATGACATGGCATGTCACTGTTTTGATTTGCATTTCCCTGATGGCAGATGATGTTGAACATCTTTTCATGTGTTTGTTGGCTATGTGTATATCTTCTTTGGAGAAATGTCTTCTGAGCCTTTGCCCATTTTTAAATTGAGTTGTTTGTTTTTATATTTTTGAGCGTAAGAGTTCTTTATATATCCTAGGTGCAAGTCCATTAATAGATACATGATTTGCAAAGCTTTTCTTCCATTCTGTGAGTTGTCTTTTCATTTTATTGATGGTGTCTTCTGAAGCACAGAAGTTTTTAATTTTAATTAAGTCCAGTTTATCTATTTTTTTTCTTTTTTTTGTTTATGCTTTTGATGTCATATCTAAGAAATCATCGCCTAACCCAAGGTCATGAAAATTTATGTTTATATATATTTTTAAGAATGTTATAGTTTTAGCTCTTACATTTAGATCAGTGATTCATTTTGAGTTAATTTTTAATGTGTGAAGTGAGTAATTGATCACTAACATGTTTATCTAGAGCTTAATTAATCTGTGGCATGTTTCCATTTATTCTAAGATACACAGTTTTACTTTGTATTTTATTCTCAGGGGGTTTTTTTGTTGCAGTATCAGAGGTAACCAATTATGCAGATAGTTTTTAATGATGTATTGAGCAGTCAGAATATTTTATATACTTAAAATCCATATGTGATACAGAAAAACTTCTTTAGTCATTAGTCATTTATCAGAGTTTTAACTCCTTAAAAAACCTATTGTAATAAGTAACTTACCATATTTATAAGTACGATATGATTAGGCATTGACCACTATAATTTTTCATTAAACCACTATGGATATAAACGTGGGTCAGTAATATTGATTCACTTTTGTTCATTTATTCATCTCTTTTGACTTGATATTTTACATCCATGCTTCCAAAAAAAAGTAACTTTAGAATGATTCTATTGGTATTTGCCACAGAGGGTTTATGTTTTGTTTGTCCTAACAAATAGGAAGTTATAACCAGCAACACATCACAGAGTACTAAATCAGTTGCTCATTATAGGCTAGTTACACTGTAGTTCCTGTTTCAGTCAAATTTCTGAAATTTTCTATTGTTCTTGTAGGCAGATTCTAATTTCAACAGTAAATCTTTTTATAAAAGTGAGCTTTCTCAGAAATTTGTGTATTTCTTACTCTGTAATTCTTATAATTTTATCAGGTTGCAATGAATGTGTATGAGTTATCATCAGCTGCTGGATTACCTTGTGAGATTGATCCTGCCTTAGT
This sequence comes from Galeopterus variegatus, assembly GCF_000696425.1. Taxonomy (NCBI): domain Eukaryota; kingdom Metazoa; phylum Chordata; class Mammalia; order Dermoptera; family Cynocephalidae; genus Galeopterus; species Galeopterus variegatus. Next base: position 197,565 of record NW_007726313.1, on the reverse strand, counting down.
GGTAGCTCTTTCCTCACAAAAATCAGGTAAAATGGATTAGTAAATATGTAGTATTCTTAGTTAAAACTAACAGGGCAACGCAGATGTAGATGTGGTATTTATCCGTTTATTCAAATGCATGGTTTGTGTTAAGCCTTTTATTTCTGGTAGTTGGAATATATCAAGGCAGAAAAGACAAAGATCCTTGCCTCCTAGAGCTTATGTTATATTTATAGTCATCATACAGTTGTTATTTAAGTTATAAGACTGGATGAGATTATTAAGGCCATTTAGTATATGTAGATGCAGCAGTGAAGAGGATCAAGGCCTGAGCCTTGAGCCACTCCAACTTTCAGAGCTCAGGGAGAAGAGGAAGAACCACCGAAAAAGAAACTGAGAAGGGAAGACCAATGAAATAGAAGAAAAACCAAGAAAAAGGAGCTTCCAGGAAAATGGAAAGGGAATGGTCAGCTGTGTTGGGTTAATGGGTGATGATGGCAAAATCAGTGTCAGTGGAGTTTTAGGGGCAAAGGCTGATTAGAGACCACTTAAGGGAGAATAAGAGGAAAGGAATTGGAGATAATAAGTATAAAGGAACTTACAAAAAGTTTTATTGTAAAGATCAGCAAAGAAATGAAATTACAGTAGCTGGAGGCAGGAGTAAAATCAAGAGAAGGATTTTTTAAGGTGGGAGAGGTTGACAGCATTTGTAAACTGATGGGAGATGGTTCAGTAGATAGAAAAAAAAAATCTAGAAAAGAGTGTCCTATTTTAACTGGACAAGAATTATTCACCATAAAGAGTTTGCACATAGTTATATAATTTTAACATTCAGAAATTTGGGGGGCCTGCCCAGAATACTCTGGATTCGTCTACAAAGTAAATAGCATTTTGTCTGTTTCTGGTACTGAAATGTCCTTCCCCACTCCCTTGAGGAAGCAGCATGGTGTTTGACTGAGTTCATCAGTTCTTTTCTAATTAAACAATGCCTCTTGTTTCCTCATTCTGTTATTTGATTTGCTACAGCTACAATTTTTTAAACATATTCTGGCTTTTTTCTTATGTTCAATTCTTAATTATACGTGATGGTGAATAGAAGGGTAAATAGAAGTTCCCAGGTAGCAGTGAAGAAGTCAAATGCCTTAGATAACCCACAATTTGAGTATACATTATGATAAATATTTTACAAAGGGTTATGTCTTTAAAACTTTAGGGCATTGGTATGTATTTTCATTCATGACTAGTTTCTTCTGTCTTCTAAAAAGAGAGGTTGAAAATCCAATCCACTTTCCACATTTATATATTTTAAATTTTAAATTTCAAATCATATTTATGTCTATTTCAGAAAAAAATTAAGGTTTTTTCCCCCATGATTTTGCAGAATAATTTATGAGATGACGGTTATTCTGAACTGTAGTAAATAGAATTTTCTTGTAAAATAATTTCTCATCAGTTTTCAATTAATAAATTTTAGGATTCCAGTTATCATAACTTTATTTTTTGCTCTATAATCTTATGATTAAAAAATGTAAAATCTTGCCTTACTGTTTAATTTATTAGAGATCCTTGAAATATGCCTGAGTAGTTGATAATAGCCAATAGTAATGTAAATTGTTTCTAACTTTATTCTATTATTTCTTAAAACAGAATTGTGACCAGTTCCATGGAGCTGTATTAAAATACTTTTTCTTTTATTATTCTTAAGTTGTTTAATATTTGTTTTTAAATTTGCCTAAAATTTGTTTTGTTTAGTTTAGATAATCAACTCTTATAACCAATCATGAGGAAATACCTTTGTTTTATTCTTAATTTTTCTCCTTAGAAAACATTAGTCCAGAAGAAGAATATAAAATTGCCTGCCTCCTCATGGTCTTTGTGGCAGTTTCTTTGCCAACACTGGCCAGTAATGTGATGTCCCAGTATAGCCCTGCTATAGAAGGTAATAGTGGTTTAAAATTGTTTTGACAACGGAAAAATCATGGGTTTTGGTGCAGTAGATACATTTCTTTTCAAGTTATTGATGCTCTTTTATAATAAAATGTGGCTTAAGTTCTGCCACTTAATAACTATATAACGTGGGATAGTCTGTTTCCCTTTTTCTATGCCTCTGTTTCCTGATATATGAAATGTGTGTAAGAGAGCTCATGTGTGCTTGAATATGTATGTGATAGAGGGTGGAGAGGGAGTATTCAACTCACAGGATTATTTTCAGGATTGAATAACAAATTGTTTGTAAAGCAGTTGTTCACTTCTTTTTTAAGTTTCCAAGACACTATAAGACTGATGTATGATTTCTTTTAGGGGTTTTTGAAAGTATTTGCCTGTTTAATACAGACGTGATTATTTGTGGCTTTGTTGCTACACTATTTTTAAAAACACCAAGTCCTCATGAAGTTGAAAAATGAGAACAAATTTGGTCATGTCTCAACTCTACTTTTAATCATACCACTATTTATGTATAGACTGTGAAGTCATTAAAGATTTACTTTCTATGTATTATTTTATATTTTGGGGTCACAAAGAATCTACACAATGCTATTTGCACTTTCTCAGGGCACTGCAACAATATACATTGCTTGGCCAAAGCCATCAACCAGATTGCTGCAGCTTTGTTTACAATTCACAAAGGAAGCATTGAAGACCGCCTTAAAGAATTTCTGGCGGTATGTATGATCAAATTTCAAAACTCATGACATCTAATAAAGAAAACTCATAATCACAACTGTGAGATGTAACAGTACATTCTTTTTATTTTTACATTTTATTTAGTATCCTCTAATGGCGTTTTTGTTTTCAGATTCTTTTCTCAGGTATATGAATTTTAGTCTCCTTTAATTTTTTTTTTTTGTTTGTTTTTGTTTTTTTTGGAAGGAGGAACAAGTGAAGGCAGGGCATTGAAATCAAGGAGCAGTCAGTTTATTTTGTTCTCCTTAGATTCAGAAGTCTCTCTCCCATTTTTAGAGCTCTGTAACATGACTGTTTTTTTCTAGGCTGATGTTTGGACTGCCCTAGAAATTTTCCTAGGGTTTGAAAGAGGAAAGAGGCAGAGGAAAATTCAGGCAAAGAGAGAGAATGTTCCCTGTCAAAAGATATATTTTACTTATTTCCATTTATTTGTAGAAAGACCATAAATGGTAACAAACTCAACAATAAAAATACTACTTGCTACCAAAAGAGAGTAGTGTTAAATCTAGCCTCATGAAATATGGCTCTTAGTTTCCATGTCAGTGTAGTTCTTTCTTTCCTTTATCAATATAACCTTTTTCATATTTTATTTAAAGAAAGATGCTCCATAGCATAATGAACTCTAGAGCATATAAATCCTGTTATCTTTTAAAAAATTTTTTTTTAATTTTAAAAGCATATATAGTACTAACTTGAGAAAATAATTTCTACTTCAAGAAAAACAGTATTAAAATTAAGCTTTTTTTCTTTCCATTTGCTTTATTTCCTTCATTCAGGGCTTATTGTCTTTATCTCTCAGTTCCTATGAATTCAAACCCAGTGTGAGATTGTCTTCCTATGTGGGAACTAAGAAATATAGTTAATACAGATATTGGAAAGACAGAAATATTTAAGTCATTTAAAAAACAGACTTGTTCTGAAAAAAATCAGTTTTAAAGACCAAAAAGAATTTTTGGTTACATTTATTATCCTTGTGTCTCTTTATACCTTTATAACTCTCTAAATTATTGCTTGAATGTAAAGTATCTAAGCTCATCATGTTATTTAATTGCTTGTATTTAACATGTAGTACTGTATGATTGAAATGTGTTAGAAGTTGAAGCATACTGAAAATAAACAAGTAATTGGTGAACATTTTATTAAAAAATCTTACTTAATACGTTTGTGTACTTTTAAGCTTGCATCCTCCAGTCTACTGAAAATTGGCCAAGAGACAGATAAAACAACAACAAGAAATAGAGAATCTGTTTATTTACTGCTAGATATGGTAGGTCTCTTTTCAATTTTTACTAACAACGAAAAAGTTCCAGTCATTCCTGAGAGTCTTTTCTTGGCATTTTAGGGATTGAACAACAATAAGAGCCGAAGTGTTTTTTTGAGCCCCTCTATTCACTCTACCCAAGCCACATACTTCCTAAAAATTGCTGAAAAGACTGACATTACTGACATTTTGCCATTACAGTACTATCAGAAAACAAAATCAAAGATTAGCATTAACTGTAAGGTATTTTATGAACAGTTTTTCAACCTATTGGGGAACACTTGGGCCTTATTAGTTTGTCCTATTATATCAGTTTCAACTCTCTTCTGGTTTTCTGAGTTTTCTACATTCTGACTCCATTCTGCCCATCTAATACAATTTTTTATAATTCTCTATGCCTAGACAGGTCCTTTTCTGCAGTATCTATGCTTACTTCTATCATGTGGCTCTTCCCAACCTTAGAGTCATTTTTCGTACCTACAGAGATCTGTGTCTTTCCTGATGACTCAGAACACCCCATAAGTCAAATCTTTTTCCAGATAGTCTTTCCTGATTACTCTGGCCTACATTAATTTTTCTTCCCGTTTGAACTCCGCTTGAGTTTACAGTTTTCCATTTAATTATAGTTGGCTTATCTTTGGTTTTGCTTTCTAGCTCAGTCTTGGAACCAGTTAGACTTGATGGTATAGACCATATTTTAAATATCTTTGTATTCTCTGTTGAGGTCAGGGAAAGTGCTCAATATGCTCCTGTTGATTAATTGATTTATTTGCGAAGTAGCACCTTTAAAACATTTTGGTAGAATTTACCATGGCACATTTACATTTTATATTTTAATGTAAAAGGAAAATAATTTGTGTCTATTTCTAATAAGAACAATATAAAAATTATGGCTTACTAGTTGTCAGTAAATGTTCTCATTACAAATAACTTGAATTTTGATGCATTTTTGGAATTTTTCAGATTGTACAGGAATCTCCATTCCTGACTATGGATCTTTTGGAGTCTTGTTTTCCTTATGTCTTGCTGAGAAATGCATACCATGCTGTCTACAAACAAAGTGTTACATCTTCTGCATAAAATATCACCTTATCTAAGACAAGCACGCATTTTCGTTGCCTCGATTTTACCTGTAGACTGTGGAACTATTTTACCTTAAGGCCTGAAAAACAGTTTTGTGAATTAAATTTCTTTCATACGGTTGTATTTTCTGATCATTGGTTTCCTAATATGGTTGTACTACAGTATACTTGGTTGATTTAGGTTGCACATTCACTGAATTCACTGAAATTATTACTATAATTTTAGAGTATAATTTGTTTGAAAAAATACATTATCTACATGTTTTTGACATTTGATAATGAGAAAAATCTTTGCTTGTTTATTTCTGAAAAAGAATTGTATTTAGTGATTATTTTAGATAGCAAGATAGCATTCATCTGTGTGTAAATTATTTCATATAGGGAAGAGTTCTGATCTGTACCTATGGTTCTTATTGAAAACAATATTGGATGTGCATTTCTGTGATGTTATGAATACATTTCTACTTTATTTTGAAACATTTGCCAAACTAAATACTATAACACTGTATAACATTAAAAATTTAAAGGACTGCTTAGCGTTAGCAGATCATGTCTTGAAATTCTAAAACAGCAGCATATGTTGTTGCTTGTATAAAGCCCAGTGATAATTTTTAGACTAACTTCCATGGTGCCCTGTTGGCATTACCACTACCGTTGTACCCTGCTGTATAATAAACAATCTTAGACATTTATCAACTGTTGATACAAATGTTAGTCCTTAACCACTTTTTTATATGTTTTAAATTTTTGAGATTCAAGTGTACCTGCCATAACATAAAATAAACACTAGACTATCACATTTTGAATGATTTCTTTAAGATTCTTGGAAATTTATTTAGTAATATGAAAGTTTTAGTTTAAACTTAACTTAAAATAAACCTTAGGAATGTCTAAATGCAGCATTCGGCTCCAAGTCAGCTATTACAGATTTGTTTAAATGATTTGAAAAACATTCCACTGTAAAAAAATATTTAAATTAGAAAATAAAATTATATGACATTTTTTAAAAGTGAGAACTAAAAGGAAACATATGCTATCAGCTTGCTAATTGTATCTGTAACAAAATGGACAGTTATTTGAAAGAATGGGAAAAAACCGAATGATCATGGAACTAGTGAGAATGCTTTTGAGAACTGCTACATCAGTCAGTAATGAATGGGAAAGACATAAAGGGCCTATTGCTTGGTGCTTGGCATGGAGGGCAAAGCAGCTCATTTAGTTTAAAAACTAACCAGATGTTTTGCTCTTTGATTGTCATTGTAAAGACTGTTTCTCAACAGCTTTCTATCTGGGTTTTGTAAGGAGCTTCTGTTGTTCACAGCTTTTTATGTGTACACTGGTAACTTATGTTAAGATAAAAGAAAGCTGCGGTGAACTCAGTTATAATGTTTTTCTTTGTTCAGATATAGAGAGTGGAATGAAATCGAGGTGCCACAAGATTATCATACAGCTATTTTGTGCATGATTTTTCCAGTCTATATTTAAAGCAGGGAATAGTTGTCATTATTTGTTAAAAAATTTCAGTGGTTCCATGAAAATTTGATAAAATGGATATTTTAAAATTGAATAGTTTCAGACCCGAAATAGCTTGTTTACACAGTGAATAGTTGAAACTAAAGTTTAATGCTGTTTGTCTCAAAATATTAGGATCCTAGAATGGTGATAACTTTGTTGGAAATGATATTCTGAGAAGTAAAGTAGGCATTTGAGTTTGTGCATTTTGGAGTAATATGTGGAAGGGGATAGAATGTAAATAAGCCATTCTTTACTACTGTTAGGCCAAGAAAAGAACACACTTGTGTAGTCACCTGAAGTTTTTCTTCTCCAAATCTTTTTCTCATGTACCCAAGCAGACATACTGACTGGCATGCTACTTGATTCTTCTTTACAGAATGTTTTTCTACCCCCCCAACCCCCCCCAAAAAGGACAAAGATAACTTGGAGGAAAAAGTTAAAGTTAAAAAGTAAACTGACAACTATTTCTAACATCTTGTTTGTTTTATCCTTTTTTATTTTCTTCTAAGCTTAAGCTACCACATATTGTTTTTACTGTTTTCTCTACAATAGTGTGATCACATCATACATACTGGCCTGTTATCTTCTTATTTCATTCAATAGTAGAAAAAGTTCTTTGATTTTTTTTTTAATACCTTCATATATCATAACAAATTTAACAAATTTCATTTGGACGGACAGTTAGACAATTTCTTGTTTTTCATTATTATAGATATCTTGTCTCTATATCTTGGTGAATGTGACCTGTTATTTCCTTAGAACAATTTCTCAGAACTAAAATTGCTTGCTTTCTACTACTTTTCTATTCATTCATTCAGTAGATATTTCTAGATGCCTGGTTGTAATGGTGAGCAAAATAGAGACAGTTTCCCTTTCACTGTTGAATTTGCATTTTAATAATGGTTGCCAGTAAAGGAACAAGCTTCTGAAAGTGATAGGGAAGTATACAGGATGGCGTGCAGGGAGGCAGGGAGCGAGTCCGTAGGGGCACTGCTTTAGAAAGTGTCATCAGGGAAGCGCTCTGTAAGAGAAAACGTTTGAGATGATATGTGAAGGATGAGAAGGAACCAGACACGGGCAGAGGGAGCAGCAGTGAAGGTTAGGGTCCAGGGGGCCCAGCACAGACTTGGTATGTATGAGAAGTTAGAAAGAAGTGTGTCAATTAGCATCTCTCTCTCAGGAGCTCTGGAGGCCCCTCTAGGAGCCTCATTAGCCTAGCTAGCTCTTTTCCTTTTGTGGTCTGCCTGCCTTCTTTTTTTTTTTCCTCACATATGTTCAGAGTCACAAATCCTATCTAAAGTGGGTTGGTTAATAAGGTGGTTAACATGAATTCACTGATAACGCTATAGCGTTAATCTGAAAATGGGTAAGTCTGTTATACACCATCAGGCCTTTTAAACCAAGCCCAAATACTGTCAGGCCATGAACTATATAACCTGTTGATTAATTTAGTGTATAATCATGCCCATTCTATTATAATGACTCATTTAAGGGAGATTTCATCTGTGTTATTAAAGACTTTTGCAAATAATTCTTAAAGTAGTAACTACTTATGTTTGTCTTTCATCTCTTCTTTATAGCCACTTGAAATGACAGCATGAACCATCGTTTCATTTGATGGCCTTAGCCTGAATTTCTTTTTTTTTTTTAAATTTATTTAATTTAATTTATTTATTTATTTATTTTTTCATGAAATTTTTATTTTGTCAATATAAATATACCACATTTTCCGTATCCACTTATCCGATGATGGACATTTGGGCTGATTCCAACTCTTAGCTATTGTAAAGAGTA
>NW_007726313.1:157776-187769 GCF_000696425.1 Galeopterus variegatus | reverse complement strand
AAAAAAAATTAAAAAAAAAAAAAAACCCCCCCACACAAAAAAAAAAAAAAAAAAGAAAAAGAAAAATCTTTGAACTTATTTTTCACCCCTGCCCGTATTTCTGAGTGGGGAAAAGCTGAAAGCTTTTCCTTTAAGAACAGGAAGCAGACAAGGATGCCCACTCTCACCACTCCTATTCAACATAGTGTTGGAAGTACTAGCCAGAGCAATCAGAGAAGAGAAGGAAATAAAAGGCATCCAGATTGGAAAAGATGAAGTCAAACTGTCTCTGTTTGCTTAGCCTGAATTTCTAAGTAGACAACATGCTCTTTTTCTGAGGATTTGCCATGACCTCTGCCTTTGGGGGAAAGGAATTGTTTGAAATATTAAATATTTTAATCTTGGCACAAAAATGATTTTTGGACTCCACTTTGGTGTTATTTTCAAAGTGGAAAATAGATTTAAGTATATTAAAATTTCATTCTCTCTTGTGTGAACTGAACTTTCCATATGCATTGCTGTCATTAGTGGTCCAGATCAATCATGTCTAACTCGAGAATGTTTCATTTCCAAGAAAAGTTTTCAGCCTATCATTCTGGCCTAAAGGTAAAATAGGATAAATTAGCAATCTGAAGGTAGGGACCCAGCTACAGAGGGCCATGTCTCATTTCTGAATTAAGGGCACCCTTCCGCTGCCTTGACACTTACCTTCTTTTCATTTGAGAAGTAATACGGATGGACAAGTTCTTGGTGCAGAAGCAACCTGGTCAACCTCTTATGTGATATTCACAAACCTGGCAAATGGGTGACCTGGAGATGGGGCTGTACTGGGTATGTGACTTTGGTGATTGCCATGTCTCAACTGTGGTATATGGCTGTGTCACATTCTAGTGCACTTAAATACACATGTTGACCAAATGCTAAATGGCTGAATGTTGAAATTAATGTTTGGCGAAGGCCTAAACTGAAGATTAAGGTAAGCGTCTAGAATATGTGAATAAATATGAAATTTTATTCAAAATTAGCTACAGTCTTATTAGAATATTACTCATGTTTTTAAAATTTAACATAGTGCAGAATCATTAATTTCTCAGCTTTGGAAGCTGCTAAATTGCACCCACACTCATTACTCATTTTCAGATATTAATTACTTTCGAATATAGAGCAGGGAGCAACTCATGATGAGTTTCGTTTTTTTGGCATCTGGCAGGTATGGGTATCAAATCCTGGACCTTGGTTTTATTAGCACCATGTTCTAACCAACTGAGCTAACTGGCCATCCATGATACAAATTATTAAGATTTGCTTTTTTTCCCATTAGTAACTGACTAAGGTAAAGGCATTTGCTCTTTAACTCCTGTATTTGAAGATTTGGTGGTTAGTGGTGATTTATAATTTTACTGAAGCATTCTCACAAACTGGAATTTTATGCACTACTCGATGTTTTCTGAATGTTTTCAGAAACAAACCTAATATATATTGCCCTTATTTTTTATTTCTAATTTTTTTGCATACATCTACTGTGTCATATAATTAATGTTTATCTTTATTTGAAATTGAACATTCAATTATTAATAACAAATCAGAATGCCATACTAATGAAGTATTACTGTAACCTATGTAATCCCATGGTCATTGATAGCACCCGAGTTCTGGATGCCAGAAAGCACATTGAGATAGGCATTTAACAGTTAGACCTTGCAAAGGCTGAAGCTGAAGCTGAGGAGCAGACAATGCACAACTTCCCAGGCTGAAGCTGAACTTCAGTTCATTCCTAATTCTTACCTTCAGCCAAAATGTACAAAGGTCTTTGTGTGCAGCCTGAAGCAAGGGCCCAGCTGGCAGAACTTGAGATGGGAAGGAAGGGAAAATTTGACCTTGGCTGATAATAGGGGTTTTGTTCAAGCCAAAAATGCCTGTTAGAGTAATAATGAGAGCTAGTGTTTGTTGGGAGCTCACTATGTACCAGCCACTGTGCTAAGTCTTATCTAATTTAATCCTCTAAATATTGCTCATTTATTCCTCACAATAACCCTACATGATGATTATTCCCATTTATGGATGTGGAAACTGAAACTCAGGAACATAAAGTAATTTGTACAAACTCACACTGCAAGGAAGTAGCAGAGGCCACGATTTAAATCTGGCCTCAGAGCTGTATTCTTATTATTACACTGTCTCTCAGATCTCTCGCATGTGAATGTGGACTTTTCTGTTTAATAGCATTTAAAGCTGCTTTATGTTAATTTAGCTAGAGCTCAAGGGACAGAAAATAACACTGAGCACTTGTTGACATTATGCCACTCTCGATATTAGATAGGCATTTTTTTTTTTGTCTTTTGTCTTTTTCCGTGTCCGGCAACGGATCGCAACCCTCAGTGTTGCCCCCGTACCGGACCGGGGACCGGCAACGGGATTGCAACCCTCGGCGTTGCTCCCGCGCCTCGCTCAGCCAGTGAGCGGGAACCGGTCTGTATGTGGGATCCGAACCCTCGGGTGGGAGCGCTGCTGCGCTTCCCAAGCAGCGCACTATCCAGTGCGCCACCGGGCCGGCCCTAGATAGGCATTTTTATACCCATTACCTCATTTGGTCTCCACACCCAAATTGCCTGGTAGGAATTGTTTTCTCTGTTTTCATAAATTAATGAGGAAACCGGCTCGGAGAACTTTAAATCCCTTGCCCCAGTGTCACAAAATTATTGAGTGATGGTGTAGAGATTAAAATCTATGGCTGCTGGATTTTTAGCCCATATTTGTCCTAGTACATCATGCTCTTTCCCAAAGCACTGCAAAATGTTTCCTGGGTAAATGACAGTGAGTGCAGGCATACTATGCCTATGTCTGTCCTTCCTGATTCTAATATGCTTCTTTGCTTTTTCTCCGTGATCCTCCTCAGCTTAACCTCTACTGAATCAAATTTCCTTCCTCCACTTCACATATGTAGTAGATAATATGTCACGTGTTTACCAATTTTGGAAATACAATACTCGTTTTATTTTTATGTCTCAGACTCACAGAGTACTTACTTTCTATGTCAACACAAATGTTGTTTTGGCTATTTTGTGAAACTAACCCAGCTGTTGAAGTGAGATACTATTTTGTAGTATATAACATTGTCAGCCTAGTATTAGATTAGTGTGGAGAGATCTCTAAATGTGATTGATTGGTTGAATCTGCCTTTATGAAAGATGAACTTAATTTCAAGATAATAGCTAATCTTGGATAGGCAACCTATTATGTAGCAATAATGTAATAATGGGGCATTTTAGTCTTTTATACCTGAATGGAGCCTTAGAGATTATCTAATTCAATTTACTCAAGGGTTAAGTAATTTAACCAAAGTTACATAGAAAAGTTGTGTGTACCTGAGAATGCTGGTTACTTGATTTTTGGAATAGTGGTCCTTCTGCTGTACCATGCTACCACATATATGCTTTTAAAATATTTGTACAGTTATAGTCTTCGTAATAATGAATATTTACTAGTTCCTAGTAGGATTTAGGGAATGCATGTGAGGTATGATGCCATGGCATTAAACAAATCTGGGATTTGAATCCTAGCTCTATCACTTACGAATGAATTACTTGACTTCTCTGAGTTTATTTCTTTCAGTGAAAATTGAGGATAGCCTAATATCTACTTCAAGAGGCTATTGTAAGCATTAAAGTAAATAAGGTGAGGTATATAGATCGATGAGTTTAGGTTCTTTCCCAGAGTAGGTATTCAGTAGATGGTGGTTGTTTCTCTGATATTAGGCTATTTAGTTTTGCTTCTTATAAGATTGCCTTCAATGTGTTTATCATGGTTTTTGTGTTTTTATGAGTAGTGTGATATCAAAACTTGTATTCATGAGAATGTGACATTTTTGTGTCAGTCTGTTCTCCAGCTCTGGTCCCAAAGTCTTTACATTATCTTAAATTAGAAAGGTTTTTTTTTTCACATGTAACTTTAACAATGCTAAAGTTAATTTTAAGACTGCTCTCTCTATATGTTATACTGTATTTGTGTATACTGTACACAACAGATGTATAAGATATAAAGTTTATATTTTCAAGTGTCATTGTAGTACCCAGAACAATTGCACCAGCTGCTGTTTGGAAGCCTCTGCTTTTCCACATGCTCTTTCCTACCTCTGGAATGGTGTGTTCTCTTACACTGTTTTATTCTGGCTGGCAAACTCCCAGTCATCCTATAAACAGTGTGCTCAAACATCACTTTCCCTTTCCTTACCACACCATCCTCTGTTTCTTCTCTTATAGATGCTTTTATTATTATACTTACTGAATCATAGTGTAATTGTTAATACATTTCTATCTCCTTCGATTCTGGATACACCTTGAGGTCAGGGTCTATGTTTATTTCATCTTTGTGTCTATTTAGTCAAATCCCCAACCCTATGTAGCTCTCAGAAACTATACTTTTGTGGAAAAGGCTGATGGCCGGACAGATGCCACAGCCCTCCATTGGTAGAGATACCCTTTGTTTCATGTTGGGAACAACTGCTTGTATTTCTCTTTGATATTGTGGAGGAGCAGGGCATCATGAGGTACGGGTAGGAGAAGATTTCCAGCTCCTGGAATAAAGATAACTCAATGATGACACAAAGAAGTGGTTTCTGAGATTTCTCCCAATGAGGTAATTCACTTGTCTGGGTTTTTAGGGAGAAAAGATGCAGAATCTGAGCCTCTTGTGTAAATAGGCGTAAGAGTGGGAACATTGGCAAGAGATCAAAAAGGTGTTTCAGGTTGCAGAAAAAAATTATCTTTTAATTTGGAAATGTAAGTGAAATGCCCAGAGCAAAGAAGAGGGGCTATCAGAGAAATTACAAAGTGGTTACTCAGGTCATAGTCCCTGAAATAAATGATCCTTTGATTCTGGTGACTCACATCTAGAGTCAGTGCTTCATTAAAAAGTCAGGAGCTTTGAAGCACTTAACGTAATCTTATCCCTTTGCATAAATTCCTCCCGTACTCAGGCTGGTCTGATGATCTCATGTCACCAAGCACAAGGATTAGTAAGCCTTGAAATTTTATCCTATCCATATAACTCCTCATCTATTCTCAAGATTGTGCTGGCAATTCCTTTGGCAGCTGATCACACAGTGAGTACCGACAAGGCTCATAGGCTTTCAAGACAGAATACCCTTGGAGAATGAATGCCTCTGATGCTGGGGGTCACAGCACCCAGAAAGTGACTAGAAGCAGCTGATGACCTCTTTAGTGAGTTCTATTCCTGTTGCATCCAAGCGTAGGTCCAAGGGTTGCTGGCAAGTGAGCTAATATCATGCCTCCAGTCTGAAGGACATATCACACAACTCTGAACTATACTCTCTTTACTCATGGACCATACAACCTTATAGAAAAGCAAAGTTTATATACAGAATGTTACAGCTGGAAAATAGGTGTGGTGTTTCAAAAAAAGCTTCCAAATCCCCCAAGCCACCCTATGCAAAGCCTAGTGTGTGAATTCTGCTTTGGTTCATATATTAACTTCATTTTACCTTTTGAATTAGAGGTTCCTAAAAGTGTGTACAGAAGGTGAGCCCTCAGAATGAGTTTGCCTCTGTGTGAGAGGGAGGAGACTTCGAGAGGACCCTGTAGCCCTCGGGGCACATCTTGGAGAAGTGCTCACAACATGTCCTGACAATTGGCATGGTTGTATCCCCAGCTTAAATGGTCACATCTGGTCTTGGTTTTATCACTCTCTACAAAATTTGGTTTCTTTAAAAGGAAGGGAGAGAAAAGCTAGTAAATACTCTTGGGTACTAGGAGGATCCCTCCACAAGAACAAAGAGATAAATAATTACTTGCTCTCAATATGCAAATGGCATCTCTACCAACAGTATTCTATAGCATCTTCTAGCCATCAGCCTTTTCCAACTCAGTGTATTTTCTGTGGGGGGAATTTATTAGAAGAGGATTTGTTTCTTTGCTTTCTGAGTCTTGAAATTAATAATAGAGCTGCTCATGTCATTCTAAATGGCTTAAGTTCTAAAAGGAATCAGAAAAGAGATACACTTGTGGCACATTTAAGATGGGGAGTGTCCTCAAAGATGGTTATAGTGGGCAATGAGTTTCTGAGAAATTATATGCTAGAGTCTCTCCATTTTCTCTTTTAACTACTTTAATTGATTTCTTAAAAGATTGATTTGTTAAGAGTTTTTATTTAAAAGCAATGCCTGAGTAGAAAAGTTAAAGAAATAGAAATTGCCAGCTTTGAATCTATTCATCCTGGCAGCAATTATGCATCTTTCCAGAGTCCAAAACCTCAGCAACTGTTATTTCATATGCCTCCACTTTCCATCCCCATCCCACATAAATTATAAAACTTAGAAATAATGTATTATGTCATGTCATGTTCTAGCATCAGTTCAACAAACATGGCTTTTTACCTACTATCTGCTAGATACTGGGGACAGAACGATTAAATGTGAAACAAAGCTAACTGAAAACACAGTTTATACTAGACTTTTCTATGTCTACCTGCCCTACCTACAGCTTCATTTAAGGGGAGATACTGCTAATTGGGGCTTCTTCTGCAACTGGACACTCTGATCCCAATATATGATTCCTTTTCCCTGGCTACAATTGATCAAATGAGGAAGGAAACCTGATTCCAGGGGAGTTAGTCCAATGGCTTGGAAATGATGGGCTATTTTTATCAGAGTTTTCTCACATAAATTAGAGCCAAGAGGTTGAGGGTTGTGATGGTTACTTAAGCTGAAAGTCTCATAGCGTAGGGGCTGGGCAGCCACTTTGTGGTTTCCTGTACTCCCAGGTTATGATGAGGGCAGCGAGCATCAAAGAAAGCTGATTAGGAAAACAGAAGGGAGCAGATGCAGAGGGAGAAGCAAAGAAGCATGAAAGGATGAGGGTGAGAAAACAGCCAGACTCTTCTCACTTGAATTAAATCATTTCTTGAAACCAAAAAGGCCCTGTGCAGAGAAGGTCCTTAATATTTGTTGAATGAATGCCTGAGGCATTGTGTCCTAAATAATTGGTGTTTACACAAACCAGATATGATCCCTGACATCATACAGCTTATAGTATAGTGAAGGAGACAGATTTTTACATATTTGATCTTGACTGTAATACTAGTGTCAACACTCATCATGTGATGCAGGAGGCAGATGGTAAAGCAGATAATGAGTATTCAATGTGGTAGTATCAAAACTGAACAGGAGCTACAGTGAAAGTTTCGGGGTTATTAGTCATGGTCAATGAATAGATAAATACATTAGAAAATTAGTATATCATTAGCAAATTAAATAAGTTGCACTTAACTAAAATTCAACTGTGGCTGGATTTATTTCCTCCCTCCCTCCTTCCCTCTCTCCCTTCCCTCCTTTCTTCAATCCTTTTTCCCTCTCTTTCTTTTTGAAATCTGGCTACACATACATTTTAACTTGGTGCAAGCCATGCACAACAGAATAAGAGAAGAGCTATAAATGTTAGAGCACATATTTATTCCAGTGACTAAGGAGTAATAAGTCATTTTACCAAGTTGCACACTAACATGCAAATTTCACCTTTTTATGGCTAATTAGCCAAACATTTGCAATTGTGAACGCCATGGAATGGGGAAAAACGTGTATTAACTTATCACAATAGATCATTGAACGGTTAAATGTACCTTTCCTAATTCATACTTCTCCCTTTGCTGAGAAAAAATGCCATTCTTGAATATATAATTTTTACAGGTCATTGGAAAAGAGTACTGCACAACAATTATTACTATGTGCTAAGAGATGACACTTGTGTCTCATTAACAAGCAGAGAGCTCAAATGGAACCTCTTTGATCTTTGCTGGCTTTGTAGCTAAAAGGATTTGGAAATCTTGTTACTTGCAAAAACAGAACCGTGGGGGCTGTTTATAGTTAGTTGGTCAATTCTTAGCAATGGATAAGAGTCTTTGTTGAAGACAGTTTATTAATACATAATGGGCATATTTTTCTTGTATCAAAAACTTCCCCAATTTTTGCCAACATCCAAAGATATTTAAAAGGGGTCTACATTTACTTTTTCAGTTCTGTCCTATGCTGAGAAATAGGATGGCAACCCTCTGCACTTCAGAGTCTTCTAGGTAAAAGGAATTTTTCATGATGTGATTGATATTGTAACCACTCAGCTGGATACAAGCTTTCAAGGGTTAAGTCCATTTGCTGATTTGTTTGCATTTCCTACTCGAACTAAAGGAATTCAAAGACATGAAGTATCTGTTGTGAAAAATGCATGAACAATGCAAAAGTCATTATCAAGTGGCCTATCAGAAAGGGTACCAATGCAGTTATTGCTTTCTAATAAAATCATAAACTACTTAAATTTTAAAAAGTATAACCATATCAGATTTGTTGAGGCAGTTATAAAAGAGAGTACATAAGGGCAAGTTTCTCCTCAAATCTGTTTTGGTTTGTTTTTTAATAATTCTCATCAGTAGTAGTCTGTTTTCCCAATATAAGAGGAGTAGGTGTTTTCCAGCATAAAATCTCAAGCAGCTGGGGGGAACAAAAAGGATATTGCAGAACTAATGGCTTTGCTAGCTCCAAATCATGAAGACAGCCATTCATAGATGATATAAAAATTTACAGGTTGCCGTGACAGAATACTGACTCATGTTTTCATGACTTAAGAGTTTATATTTCAATCTTTTTCATATGGTCTGTTTATAACAGTATATAAACAGTATATTAACTGTATAGGTTAATGTAGTCGTGAATTTATTGCGATGGTTTGGTTTTATTCATACTGTAGGCTGTCGTGTGAATTAAACTCTTTCCTATGTATTTGAATTCTCCATTGCATAAGGCTTGGTGGTGTATAAAGGCTACTTCCTACTGTAGGGGTCCACTTTCTTAGCTTCACTTGCACTTTTTGCAGAGCACATCTAAGGTCTGTTCAGTAAGATGCAGCCACTCTGGATTTGAATTGGGTGTTAGTGATGCACAAAGATAAGGACACAAAAATGTTTTGCTGGCAGCAGAGGAGGTGTTACCAAAACCCCAAAGGTCCATTTGTTCACCACTCAATAGCCAATAATTAAGAGACAAGTGTTGGTGTAAGGAAAGGTAGCCTTTAATCAGGAAGCCGGCAGCCTGGGGAAATGGTGGACTTAGGTCTCAAAGACCATCTCCACTTTTCCCAGACTTGCCAAAGGGTTTTTTAGGGACAGGTGGTAGGAGCTGACTCATAGTGACCTAAGCAGGGACATGCAGGCATAATCACAAAACTGCAAATAAACATCAACTTCTCAGGTGGGAGCTGATTCATGGTGACCATCCTCCATGAAGTCAAGTCACAGATTCAGTTCCTGTTAACCTCAAAGAGATCTAGTTAGTAAGCTAGTAAAGAATGGCCACCTGGGTTAATAATTTCTTCTATAATTCTGTGTAAAATGTGAACAAAAGTCATTATGTTCTAGCAATCATATGAACAAGAATCATTGTATTCTAATGTCCAGCTGCAAGCTATGTGGTTTGGGTTACAAGAGTAAGAAAAAAAAAAGTTTTAATTTAGAAGTTTAACAGAATGGAGTCACTTCTGTTCAGCTTGTTATGGAGGTGGTAGCCTTGGCCATTTCCCAGGGCAGTAGAAGCAGTAGTGGCCACAGTGGTGTCTGCAGTCCAGCACTGGCAAGCTGTGTGTCTAATGTTCTGTGGGGTGTCAGTGGGGTTCTATGGCCTGATTTGACTTCTTTGGCTGTCCACTGTCCAGATCTGGGTATCCAAGCCTGGCTATTTAGTGACATGCTGGTCAATATCCTTTCAACAAATCCCTCTTTTACTTAAATCAAAGTTGTCCTTTTTTGTTCTTGCAGCCTTGAGGATTGTGACTGATAAACACATGTATTGGTAAGATAAGCTCTCTTTGTTATGATACATGGGAGTCTGTGTTCCACTACATTAGACCCATTTTTACAAGTTGTGCCACTGCAATGTTGTAAGTAACAAAGATGTGTACTTGTCACAGAGGAGTCGACAAGAAGAGGTTACATGTACCAGCCAGCCACCAAAAAAAAAGAAAGGAAAGAAAAAGAAGAGGTTACATGATTAGTAAAGTGGAAGGAGAATCATTGGAACTCTAAATCTAGGCTTTCCAATACACAACATAAAACTTTGGATAAAAAACTTTGAGCATGGTGAAATATTACACAAATAGAATCTATAATACTGGTATACCGTAAGTGTGAATATTGCTTAGTTTACTCATTTCAGTGAAATTCTTATTTGCAAACACTATACATTTTATTTTATAGAAATACTGTAATGTGGATAAATATAATTCAAGTATTCAATAAAGTAAATGATTTTTGATGTGACAGTATTGACATATTCCTTCTTGCAATGGAGTCCTGTGTGAAGCAAACTACAGACGTGTTTTCCTTGGCCTGGTGTGTTGGATGTAAATTTGGGCCATCAGGGCATGAATACAGGTTGAGTCTTGAATTTACAAATACTTAGCAAGCACCTTCTTAATGGTAATCTTCTCTGAAGTTTGCTGACAATGCCGGATGTTCTCAGTATCTGCCCAGCCATGCCTCATTTGGAGGAGTGAAGAAATGAGATTGGATTGCTAGGGATGTCATAACAAAAAAAGGTGTTTGAGAATGCATGAACTGTGAGGCACATGAGGGTCCCATTCCACAAAATGTGGACTCCCTTCATTGTTGCTCTTTCACATCCATGGTCTCATTTGATGTACACAGCAGTCTGGTAACGATGGTGGCACAGGAATTATTCTGGCTTTTCACTGAGAATCCAGGGGTCAGTGCACATTAGACAGAGGCCTAATATGTGCTGTAGTATGGACTCAAACCCATCCTTTTGACTTTTAGCCTGCACTCTGGTCATCACCAGGGAACCTGATGAAAGATTCTCACTGGGTTTCTTTATTTCAGAGAATCTGAAGTCTTTATCTGAGATGTTGATTTATCTATACATTTTCACTAAAACTGCTCACAAAATGTTTTCTTCTTGTTTAAAGGTTCTGAAATTTTATGGTGTTTTAATATGATGGACAAAACCAAAGACATTAACATTCCCAAGCATACCACACGGCCAGGCTAAAAGTTTTCCAATTTTTTGCCCTCTGCTTTCTTTTGAATTATAAATTGTGGCTTATGTGAATTATAAATTATGGTCTTTTCTGCCATAACTCAGCATTGGCTGTTGCAAGTTGCCATGCAATTTCATGAATGCTTTATTGCTTAGAAATTTCTTCTGCCAGGGCCGGCCCGGTGGCGCACTGGATAGTGCGCCGCTTGGGAAGCGCGGCGGTGCTCCCACCCGAGGGTTCGGATCCCACATACAGACTGGTTCCTGCTCACTGGCTGAGCGAGGCGCGGGAGCAACACCGAGGGTTGCGATCCCATTGCCGGTCCCCGGTCCGGTACGGGGGCAACACTGAGGGTTGCAATCCGTTGCTGGACACAGAAAAAGACAAAAGACAAAAAAAAAAAAAAAAGAAAAAAGAAATTTCTTCTGCCAAATACCCTCATTCAGCATCTTTAAGTTCCACATTCCACAAAACTTTGGGTCATGAACAGAATGCAGCCAAGTTCCTTGCCAGTTCAAAACAAGGGTGATCTTTGCCTCAGTTTCCAAAAATCTCCTTTTTTTAAAATCTGAGACCTCCTCACTATGGTCTTTACTGTCCATATTTCTGTTAACCTTCTGCTTGCCACTATTTAACCAGAAAGTTCCAAATTTTCTATGGTTTTCTTGTCTTCTAAATTCCCACCAGCAGCTAGGCTTTTTAGATTGCTCCTTCAAATTCTTCCAGCCTCTCCTTGACACCCAGTTCCAAAGCCACTTCCACGTTTTCAAGTACTTGTTATAAGCAACAACCCACTCCTGGTACCAGTTTTCTGTATTAGTCTGTTTCTGTTGTTTATAACACAATACCTGGAACTGGGTGATTTATAAAGAATACAAAATTTATTGCATACAGTTTCAGAGGCTGGGAAGTCTAAAGTCTTGGTAACATATCTGGTGAAGGCCTTGGTGGTGGTGACAGTGACCCAGGGGTCTCACATGGCAGAAATGGAAGAGCAGAGAGAGAGAGAGGGACTCTCACATACTCTCTTTTTAAAGCCCTGAGAAACACGCCCATGACCACCATTATTAACCCATTCATTAGGGCATAGTCCTCACAATCTAGTCACATAGAATTAACCTTCACAAGTCCACCCCTTGTCAACTTGAGAAACCTGGTAAAGCTATCTTTTTAGGAGTGTCCATGAGAGTGTTTCCAGAAGAGATTAGCATGACAGCCTGAGTGGACTGGATAGGAAAGATTTGCCCTCAATATGGGTGGGAACATCCAATCCACTGGGGGCCCAGAAAGAACAAAAACATGAAGAAAAAGGGCAAATCTCTCTCTCTGCTTCTCTAACACATGGTCAGGCTGAAAGTTTTCCAATTTTTTGCCCTTTGCTTTCTTTTGAATTATAAGTTGTGGCTTATGTTATGCCTTTTCTGCCATAACTCAGCATAGGCTGTTTCAAGTTACCATGAGACCTGAGCTGCCCATGATGAACTAGATGTTGTCTGACCCAGCAAGTCATAAGGTTGGGCATGTATAGCAGCACTCAATCATCAAATGGAAATGGAAGTGGCACCACTCACCATTACCCCAAAAACAGAAATGAGGATTGTAATTGTCTTCCCTGTTGTGTTAAGAATATGTCTTTATGTATATGTACTGTACATATATTAAGCAATTATCTTTGTTTTTGTTCCTCGTGTTCTTTACATGCACCATGAGACTTACTGACTTTATATCAGCATTTAAGTATTGTTAACTTTACATCATAATATTTGCGTTTAAGTCATGGGATATAGGGAGAAGTGTAAATATTATCTAAGGACTTTACCTCCTCTTCTGGGAAAGGGATTAATGTGTTTGTGGTTGTACACAGTATAGTTGCGTCATGTTAGCTGAAACTGTTATGTGTTGCTTTGCCTCATGTGGATTTATCACCACTCTTCCCCTGGGTGATGGAGCCCCAAGAAGGATTACTCAAAGCCCACTTCTTCTGAGCAGTGAGAGACCCCGAAGGAGTTAATTTCCCAGAACCCTCAAGAGAGAGGCATTCCTTCTTTTGGAAATTAACCACAAACTGGGGTTCTCACCCCACATTTATTCTCCAGACCAGAAAGTTACAGGAAAAGAACATAGGTGGGGTTATAGCTAAGTACAGTTTAACAGTAGAGGCTGGTAATCATCAGTGAAACAAGCAAAGTGACATTCCATAATGCAGTTTAATTCCATAGTGCAATTTGCAAAAGGTTGAGTCAATCCACCAACAAAAGCTTGATCTTAGCAAACACTGTTTTTCCCTACAACAATTTCCCCAGTACTTTACATATCAATCAAGTAACTTGTCTGTCCTAGAGCCAGCAACTTTGCTGTGTTACAAAGACTTTAGCCTGAGGAATGTTTCCTGTCTTTTGCAAGGTTAACATTTCTATATGTAATTCCAAAAGGTTAGGCTAAACCTGAGAGTGCAGGGCTTTGGAAAGTAGGCCCTGTGAAATACATTTGCTTTATAAATGTTGGTATACTCCACAATTATGTTATTGTCCCATTTGAAGATTAAGTATAATTTAAGGAGACAGTATGGACACCAAGTCGACAAGGGGTGGACTTGTGAAGTTTAATTCTATGGGATTAGATTGTGAGGACTATGCCCTAATGAATGGATTAATAATGGTGGTCATGGGCATGGTTCTCAAGGCTTTAAAAGAAGAGCATGTGAGAATCTCTGTCTCTCTCTCTGCTCCACCATTTCTGTCATGTGAGACCCCTGGGTCACTGTCACCACCACTAAGGCCTTCACCAGATATGTTCCCAGGACTTTAGACTTCCCAGCCTCTGAAACTGTATGCAATAAATTTTATATTCTTTATAAATCACCCAGTTCCAGGTATTGTGTTATAAACAACAGAAACAGACTAATATACCAAGTTACTGCAGAGCACAGCCACAGCCCTCACAATACCACCTACCTAGTTTCTGAATCCTGAATGTTCTGCAGCTCTCCTAGAGCTGAGACGCTCCTTTGCAGGTCAAGTGAGAAAAGCATCTTTCTTTGCCAAGGAAGTATGACCAAATGTTCCTAAGGTTCCAAGTGTTTTGGGCACATATGAGGATGCATTAACATTCATGCCCAAATTATAATCACCATTTCCCCTCACATGCTTACTCAGGCCAAGTTCCTGAAAAGTATTTCCTCTTACCTCCCAAAGGAATTTTGGTACATTCACCTGGATATAGAATCACAGATCATTCTGGCTCTCCTACTCAGTCAAAAACTGTAGCTTGAGTGGGTTGCCCAGCTCCCTGCCCCACCTCCCTTCCCCCAGAGCTACAGACCTGCACCAACCACCCTGACTAGTGCTGGGACAGCTATTCAATCCCCGGTGTAAAGAGCAGAAGAACTTCACTCCTCCTCCTGGTGATACTCAGCCGAGGATGGTGGTGATGGCAAGGTATGTCCCACAGCAGGCTTTCTTGGATCCCAGAATGATGTAGAGTTTAGTAAGGCAGCTCTTTGAGTTTGTACTCAGAGCCATTTTGACGTCCAGGGCACCTTCAGGCTACCAGCGTAGTTGAGTCTGAATTGGTTAAAGAACCGGCTGTCACATCTTTGCAGAAACCCAATTTCTTCTTAATTCTAGGGCCTAGCAGTTGAACTCATTAAAAGAAAACTTTCTTTTTGAGACCCTACCATTTCCTTTTGTATTTCTGCCTTTACTGAATCCCCACTCTATCCATGCCAACAGACGTGGTTACATGGGTTTGAACACCAAATGTGACAGAATTTGTGGCCTTTGACCAGAAGGCTATTTGGCCCTTATATAAATCAGTTGCTGGAAGTGGATTCCAGGGCAAGATTTTTCTTGAGAGTACCTGAGAAGCTCATTCTGAACCTTCGCTCAGATTGCACACCCTGCTCCATTCTGAACACCACAAGTCAAATTCAAAATGGAGCACAGAAAACTCCCTATGTCAAGTCAAATTATTTGTATTTTGGTGCTCTGTGCCTTAAATGTATTCTCAGGAAAAAGGTGGCTTTAAAAGTGATTGTTCACTTAAACAAATAAAATAACAACATACAAGAAAAGGCAGTAAACCTAAGGGTCCATCAGCAGATGAATGGATAAACTATGTAATATCTACAATCAGTGGATTATTACTTAGTCTTAAAAAGGAAAGAAATTTTGATACCTGCGACCACATGGCTGAATCTTGAGGACATTATGCAAAGTGAAATTACAGCAGTTACAAAAACATAAATATTGTAGGATTCCTCTTACATGAGGTACTTAGAGTAGTCAGATTCATAAAGACAGAACGTAGAATAGCAGTTGCCAGAGGCTGGCAGGGAGAGCGGAATGGGGAGTAAGTGCTTAGTGGGGACAAAGTTTCAGATGGGGGAGATGAAAAAGTTATGAAAATGGATGGTGGTGATGGTTGTATAGCAATGTGAATGTAGTTAATGCCAGAGAACTGTATGCTTAAAAATGGTTAAAATGGTAAATTTTATGTTGTGTGTATTTTACCATAATAAAAATAGGCAGTTTAAAATACTCTCCACAAGTAAGCATTGCTATTTTCCTCCAGAGATTTCCCTATGCCTACATGTATATGTGTGTATGTATACATAAATGCATGTGTGTGTGTGTGTGCATGTGTGCACGTGTGTGTGTGTGTGTGTGTTTTAACATGAAGGGTTCTGGAAGTAAAGAAAGCTTATTCTATCTAGGACCTTTTCCAGATCAAAACATATAGATCTACTC
Organism: Galeopterus variegatus; assembly: GCF_000696425.1. Taxonomy (NCBI): domain Eukaryota; kingdom Metazoa; phylum Chordata; class Mammalia; order Dermoptera; family Cynocephalidae; genus Galeopterus; species Galeopterus variegatus. The sequence goes on along the minus strand of NW_007726313.1, from coordinate 171,991 downwards.
CATTCTTTTAGATGGTATCAAAACATACCATTATTTTGAAGTAGTCTGAATTTTGTATTAGGGTCCTATTGCTGAACATTTAGATAATACTCTTTTTTTAAAAAAAATCAATGCCGTAGTGAACATCTAAGTATACATCTTTGGGCACTTGGGTAAATATGGGTACATATGCTTGACAAATTTCTAGAAATATGGTCTTTAGGTGAAAGTGTATGTGTTTTAATAATATAATAGATATTATTAAATTTCCCTCCAAAGTGACTGTACCAATTGACATGCCCACCTACAGTGTATGATTCCTGTTTCCCCACTTTCCATCAATGGATATTATCAAATTTTTTTAACCTCTGCCAGTTTGATGGATTTGTCCAGGGTGATTCAATCCATTTTCCGTTTACTAGCAAAGTAACTTGTTAAGGTCAGTTGGCTTCCTTGTTAAAGTTTAAGTTTTTAGTTTTCAACTACTTAAAATCTTTAAATTTCTTGAGGCCAGAATAATTTCAAATAATATAGCCCCTTTTGTCTTCTAATGAAATCAAGATTGGAGAGGATGGGGAATAGGACTGAGATGGTGAAGAGATCTCCTTGGTACTTCTCGGTACTTTGGGAACTTGATACAGAGAGGCCTTGTTGAGCTATGAATTACTCTCATCCTGCTCTCCACAGGGGTTGTTTTGATCCCTGTTTTCCAGAAGATTCTCTGTACTGTTTCTGTAGGACTTTATACTCTACAAGCTTCAATTAAAGCAGGACTCAGTTTGAAAAAAAAAAATTGACATGCTCACCTACCAGCGTATGATGCTTATTTCCCGACTTTCCAGCAATGGATATTATCAAATTTTTCTAACCTCTGCCTATTTCATGGATGAAAAATATTACCTGAGTAAGACTGAGCATCTTTTTATGTTTGTTGACTTGTAAGAATTTTTACACTTATGAACGAAATTAGTTTTTGTCTGTCATGTATTTGGCAAATGTTTTCTAAATTCATCTTTTGTCTTCATACTTTTTTTAATCATACAGAATTTTCAAGCAGTTATGTAGACAAATTGTATCCTTTTTTTCAAAATTAAAAAATTCTCATATCATTTGTAGTACTTTTATGGTTTTATTCTATTAAATCGTTGACTTATTATTTTGGAGTAAGGATTGAGGGGAAGACACTTGGTTCGGTTTTTTTATAAAAATAATAGTCATCAAGCACTTTGTGAAGCATTATGCTAATTGCCTTCTTCTCATCATAAAGTAGTCGATATTGAAAACAGGTGAGGAACCAGATTCAGAAAGTTCCAGTCGCTTACTTGGTAATGCAGCCAGTAACTGGTAAAGCCTGGATCAGAATCCAGACTTGAGCGACCATGACACTTGGGCACTCAACTGCTGGGCAGCCATGGTCTGAATGACTAATTTTTTCATAGAATTTATGACCAGAGGGAACTTTGCCTTTATACTTTGTCAATTCCTCCATTTTACGCAAGAAGAACAGAACAGGAGAAGCAACTTAAAAACCTGTCAGGCCTCTTGACTCCCAGCCCAGCATAAGGTTTATCTTCCCCCAAAACTTCATTCTCATACTTTCTCGGGTCAGCACAAAAGGATGTGCAGTACATTTCTTGATAATGCTGCTTGGTAATGATACTGACAGGGACCAAACACCTTACTGGGTGACTTAGGACGGTGTTCCTTTCACACTGAAAGGCTGGAGGTGCGGTCGCCAGGAGCGCAGACCTCCCATACTCAACCTGGATAGAACCAGGCTCTTAACCTGTGATACAGCGGGGCCAGGGGCTCTGTTTCAGCAGGTTTGTGACATAACTTCTACATTTATAAATGTGTGTGCTTTTTCCTAGGGAAATAGTTCATATTGTTTTTTTTTTTTTCCTTTTTGTCTTTTTTCGTGTCCGGCAACGGACCGCAACCCTCAGTGTCGCGCCCGCACCGGACCGGGACCGGCAACGGGATCGCAAATCTCGGTGTCGCGCCCACATCTCGCTCAGCCAGTGAGCGGGAACCGGTCTGTATGCGGGATCCGAACCCTCGACAGGAGCGCCGCCGCGCTCCCAAGCGGCGCACTGTAGCAGTGCACCACCGGGCCGGCCCAATAGTTCATATTGTTAATCAGAGTTTCAAAGGGGATGGGAAAATGTTAAGAATTATTGTACTGTGTGACGTGTAAAATATTTGTTGAGTAAGTGCTTGCAGTAGAATGTATTTCTTCTTGAATGATTTCTTTTAATATATACGCTAATTGAAAGATTTCTCCTTTAAACTCTTGATGAACAAAGATAAAGAGTCTGTTATTTTACCATCAGCAAATGTGTAAACAATTAAAAAATTCTTTCTTTTCCCAGAGCTCCCTGTTCTCTTTTTCTGGAACCTTTCACGTTTGAGAAGAAAGTACTCTTAAACACTGGCAAAGCTACACGGGCGAGTTGTGGCACATTCTGGGGGCCACTGATCCCCCAAACATAAAGTCCTGGCTGGGCGGCAGCCAGAAACAACAGCCGTCCACGTCTTGATTACCCCAGGGCCCAGGCTGCAGTAGGGACACAGTGGGTCACATGCAGCCTGGCTCTGCTCCTTAACCAGCTACACTATTTCTTTGACTAAGCAAATTATTGGTGAGAGAGGAAGGAGGGTGGAGATGGTGGAGATGGTGGAGCTGTGAGAATTTCATGGGTGATCAACAAACTTTGAATCAATTTAGAATGAAGCATCTTCTCCCGGCCTCGACCCCCCAACCCCCACCCCAAGCTGCAAGTGTTTCGAATGCTCGCTGGTGTCCTTGGGGGTGGGAAATTAACATGACTTCCTTCTCTCACAGTCCTGTCTTCCAGTCTCCCAGTGGGGTTTCTCTTTGAAATAAGAGTTGTGTGTGGAAAGGATTTAGGAGCAAGGCTTGTAAGCCAAGAAGAAAAGCAACCGGTCTATTTCCCATCCAAGGAGTAACCAAATACAGCTGGAACTTCAGACTGAGGTGCTTGGGAAAATGATTTTTATTATTAGTATTTATTATTTTTTAAGAAGCAAGTGTACATTGTTAAAGAAAGAACCTAAAATATGGCTTAGGAAATCTAGCTGTGATGTTATCGTTCAATATATTATGTAAAATTTAACAAGCTCATTGATTATTTTCTTAGGAAAAGAAAGCTCACAATTAATCATTTTTTAAAAAAAAGACTAAATGCTTAAATATCAACTTAGAAACGCAAACCAGAGATTCTCAAACATCCAGAAGACATATTATAGTTACGAGCAAAAAAATAAAAATAAGAAATAAAAGCAAGTTTTCAGACCCAAGAATATTTTTGAAAACCTGTTCTCATTTCCTTCTACATTGGCTAAATTCAGTCTGAGCAATTACTAAAGGAAGTTAAAATTCTCTTGTGTTTTGCCTACCTGTGGGAACTATAACAAGATCTCGGTGGAAACAGGAAATGTACAATAAATCCCCCTTTATGACTGAAAGTGGATATGTTTTATGGTGTTTGCAACAGTCACATAACTTTGGGCGGGGAGACAAATAAATTAAATTGTAAGTTACATATTACTAAATAGCCTCTGCTGAACAATAACCTGTTTTGTATATTTAGCACCCCTTTGTAATAGTAGTTGTGTCTGCACTGCGGGTAGTAATTAATCAACTATGATACTGAAATGAAGAGAAAAGAGGCATTTGACACTGAGCCTGTGAAAGGTTATATGTAATGGGGTTTCCCATTGAACAAATTAGACAGCAAAGATACACTGTATTTTATTAGATTGAATAGAAAAAAATTAAGTGACTTACAAACTAGGAAATCTTTCAGGAATATGCTTTATTAGCTCAATAGTTTTTTCAAGGAGTCTCTAATTTCTGAGGCTGGGGATTAAGGGAGAGATATATCCAATGTTCTGAATGATGCCCTCAGCCTTTCTTTTAGCCCATTCAAAAGAAATTTGATATACTTGTTCTTTAATTATTGTCACCAGAAAGCTAACTTTTAAAAAAGAAAGAAAAGGAGAAACTCTTATTTTTCCAGGCCACAAACCAAATTCAAGGAAGTTAAAGAATAAAAAAGAATCTTCTCCCACAGACCTCTACACTGAACCTTTTAGCTTATACAGTATACGTTTCTACTCTATCTGCAGTTTTCTAAAGAGACTCTACTGTAGCTTAAATAAGATTGCAAAGATATCAGTAATTGTTTATTCCTATATTTTTTATGTACAACATCTAGGCCTTCTGTCATCTCGCGGGTTGAATCTCAAATTTCTAAAGCTGAAAAAATTTTCCATATTGATTTCTTTAAAGCATTTTGCTTAAAAGCCAGCGTTCTACAGAGAGGATATTATAAAAGAAATATTTGACTCTAAGGTGATATTCCCTAGTGGAGGTGACCACATTTCCTTCTTTGTTATTAAACCGGGGAGGTAGTCCCAGATGGATAAAACAAGAAGGAAATGAACGCCAGAACAAATTTTCCTGTTCCCCATGCTACCTGGCTGTTAGTACTTGCGTGAATAGGTTGGATCCCGTTTTGTGTGCTATACAAAGATTCAGTGTTGAATGAGGTTCTTCTTCACTTCAAAAATCTGAAGATGTTTCCCACATGAAATTAGAGTACATTAAAGTAACTGTTAAGTGATGTCCTATCATGTTTCAGGTGGCTTAGTGTCCTAGGATTTGTGTGAAAAGTCAGGTTCACCTCAATAGATTCTAAGAGATCCGTAGCTACTGGTGTAGTTTTCCTGAGCAATGTTGCAAGACTGAGGCCTGCGGTGGCAGCTGTGACTTGGTTCCCATATCACCTGGCCATATCGCACCTGAGATGCAACTCTGCCTACAACGAAGCCCAAAGGCAAGGGGCTACATTTGTAGAATTTGTGCTTGAAAAGTATTAGCACATAAAAATATGCATAATAATTTGTTTTCTTTTTTTTTAGAGTAACTATGGTATAGTCTACTACTTGACTTACGTGTTCTAGTGCCATCCACTTAAATAAATTTTCCATATTATAAAGTAATATTTATTGAAGAAAACTTACATGTTCACTGAAAAAAATCCATGTTTATTCAGAAAAAATGCAGATAAGCCAAAAACACAAATATTAAAACTAACCCAAACCCCATCACTTGGAAAGTCTTTTATTAACATTTTAGTATCTATATGTAAAAGTATGCTATATGGAATACTATGCTTAAACCATTAAAATGTATATCTATACAGAGATATAAATACAGACATATATATATATTCTAGAACTACATGTATTTCTATAGCTATATCTACATTTATATCTACCACTATATCCACATCTACCACTATATATATATATCTAATTATCTATTTATGTGTTTATCTTAGTATCTATATCTATATACACTTGCATGAGATCATGCAGTACCCAGTATTTGATAACTTCTTAAAATGTAACATATTGTGAATGTTTTTCCATGTCATTTTCTTCTCCTACTGTATAGACTACTAAATCATATTTAATGGTTTAAGGCATAATATTCCATACAGCATACTTTTACCAATCCCCCATTGTTTATTAGGGTAAATTCACAGAAGTGGAATTATGAGTAAAAATTGTAAGGCTTCTGCTTTTCAATGACATCTATTGCTCCAGACAGTCTGTTCTTGTTTCCACTTCCACCAGCAGGACTCAACAGGGCCCGCTTCCCCGACTCATTACCAAGCATTACTTTAAGTTTTTATGGACTGTTTTTTATCTGGACAGATCAAAGTGCCACACAGACATCCACTGAACAACATCTTCTGTATTAGGAAAGGGAGTGAAAAGGGTTGTTATGCTTGGTCTGCTGCAGAATATTCAATATTTGGCTGAAGTAAGGAGCTAAGGAACTAAGGTCAAGCAAAGACCAAGAATAGACTCCTGATCAGCTGACTTCCCAGTTATGTTTTTTTCCTTTAGCTGTATTGCCAAAATTTCATTTAACTATATGATCAGAGAACTGTTATTGTAGTTGAGTGACATGGTTAATTTTGTCACATTGTTCAGAAATTTCTTCAGGGTTTCAAAACAAATTCTGATATTTAAGAGTTCAGTACAGGACAGCTTCCTGTCACCAGGAGAAAATATGTTTTAGAAAAGACTTGCAAAAAAAGCCTAAAATAAATTCCTTGATATCAAAATAACCTTAAAAATAGAATTGGTGAGTAAAGTATAAATGAATTAAAAAAATAGATTAAATTTTCTGATAATACTCATTGACTTAAGGGAATTATACTGGTTGCAAAATGCACTCTGCTAAACACAAAACATTTGAAAAGATTGCTTGAAGATTTTGCCAAGTCTACAATAAACCAGAATTTACTCACCCCCAATTTTTGTTTCATTTGCATATAATAATGCGACATAATAAAAAATATACATTTGGTCTTTGACCCCAGTTCCTGACACAGAGCTTCCAACCCCCTTGAAATTTCCTAGGTGATAGGAACATCTTTTGTTCTAATGAGGTGACTCTTGGTGGGTTCTTGGATGGGAGCTGGTCACTAGGAAAAGCAAGCCATGATTAGAAGCTTAGAAATTTCGGCACTATTCCACCTCCTGGGGGGAGGGGCTGGAGATTGAGTTGATAATCAATCATGCCTATGTGAGGAAGCCTCCATAAAAATCCCTGAACTATATATAGGGTTTGGAGAGCTTCCCACTTAGCGGCGTACATCAACTCCATGAGGACAAAAGTAGTGCTCGAGGACCCTTCCAAACCTTGCCCTGTCTACCTCTTCCTCTTGCTGTTCATCTGTGTCCTTTATTATATAATAAACCAGTAAATGTGTTTCCCTGAATTTCTTGAGCTGTCTCAGCAAATGATTGAACCTGGGGGGGGGGGGGCATGGGAACTCCTGTTTTGTAGCCAACTCGGACAGAAGTTATGCATAACCTGAAGATCCATCACTCATGATTAGCATTTGAAGTGGGGGGCAGTCTTGTGGGACTGAGTCCTTAACCTGTGGGGTCTGTGCTAACTCCAGGTAGATAGTGTCAGAATTGAATTGAATTACAGGACACCCAGTTGGTGTCTGCAGAGAATTAAAGAATTGCTTGGTGTGGGAAAAACCTCTATACATTTGGTGGCCAGAAATATTGGTATGAGTAGTAGAAGGAGAGTTTCCTTTTCAAATAGCCTATGGTATTCAATAGCTTATTTACCACTGCCTGCATCTAAGAGGAACTAGCTCTAGGGAGTTGCTATATAAACTATATAGTACCAATGCCACACACACAAAGATATATTACTCCAGGAATTACTGTAAAATGGAATAATCTGCACTGGATTGATGTGGAATATCAACAACCATGGAAATGCGGTACAGAAAGAAGTATTTAATGAGAGAGGCAGGCGTGGTCTGGGGCAGAGCTAGGCATCCCAAGAGGCTACCACCCCTGAACGGTGCCTCCATTCTTGCCTACGCACTTGCCTGCGCTCACTTTGTCTTTAACACTCTCCTCTTCATTCCTTCTTTTGTTTCCTCTTTTCTATATGTTTGAATTATTTCTTTCTCTTTTATCTTCTCTCATTGGTTTAGGCTCATTGAGGTTTCCATAGCATGGTCAGTGGAGGAGAGACAATCTGCTTCTTTTTTTTTTTCCTTTTTGTCTTTTTTCGTGACCGGCAACGGATCGCAACCCTCAGTGTCGCGCCCGTACTGGACCGGGACCGGCAACGGGATCGCAACCCTCAGTGTCGCGCCCGTACTGGACCGGGACCGGCAACGGGATCGCAACCCTCGGTGTTGCGCCCGCCCCTCGCTCAGCCAGTGAGCGGGAACCGGTCTGTATGTGGGATCCGAACCCTCGGCAGGAGCGCCGCCGCACTCCCAAGTGGCGCACTGTAGCAGTGCGCCATCAGGCCGTCCCGAGACAATCTGCTTCTAATTGTGATTTCTTATATTGACTGACTTTATCTCCAATGGAACATTGCTGTGTACTTCTTCAATATAAAATAGGTGAATATAAAATGGGAGGGAACCACAGGACCACTTAGTCTGCAGCATCATCCTTCAGCTTCAGGAGGTAATGAAGGAGAGGACTGCTCCTGGAGTTGCTGGTATTGAATGGACTGGGTCAGGGGTCTGAAAGCCCTGGATTCAAACCCAGCTCCGCTACTTACCAGCTCTTTGCTATTGGGCTGACTTACAACTCACAGTAATTTAGTGGGGATTAAGTAAGATGATGTATCTCAGGCACTTAGCACAGAGTTTGTCACATAGGAAAAAAAAATGTTAGCTCTTTTTAATAGGCTGTTGGGATAGACTATTGTTTGGGACTCATTCCATCAAGTATGTCAACTCCACTAGGTGTTACTGGGGGTTACTTTGCTCCCTTAAGAGTCAAACACCACTCCACTAAATGGAAAATCTAATACCTTCTCAACAGATTTCCACGAATTCCTGAGGAGCTTATATAGTCATGACCATCTACAGCTCTAGACTCCTGCTTCTGCCAAGTTATTTGTTCTGGGGTTGTCTCACCATTCCATGCATCTGTTCATGCTTTGTGCTTCTTCAACCCTGACATGTCATACAGTAATTTTCTTTAATTTCCATACACACAAAAATTACTCATAAAAGACATTTATTTGTATGTAGAAAACTTGACTGAAGTTTTAGGAAGATGGTGGGATTTACATCACAGACGCATAAACTTACAAAATAAATGTTGGGTATTCCTGATGTTGGAAGTGCTTTGGTCGTTTCAGAAAAGTGGGCTCTAGTTTCTATAAAGTGATGGTGAGGAATAATCTGACATCATAGGGTTTTTGAGAGAATTCGATGAGATCAACCAGGAAAAACACTGTTTACAACAATGCCTGGCGTAAGTGGCTGCCTTCACTCTTACTCTTACCATCACTATTACTGCCATTCTCTGGCCTGCCACCGTGTGGCTTGGCCATCCTTGCTCTTCTTTATCTTTTCTCTTTCTCCTGCCACCCAAATTTCTGTTTGTTGGCTTGGCAGCTGCTGACCTCGAGCTCTGGCATCCATCTGAGATGTTTATGAAAGCATTTCCTAAATGGAAAGTTTCCTTTCTAAGAATAATTCTGGCCAAAATATGGAACCAACCTAAATGTTCATCGACAGATGACTGGATAAGGAAAATGTGGCATATGCACAAAAGGGAATATTACTCAGCCATAAAAGAGAATGAAATTCTGCCATTTGCAGCAACATGGATGAGCCTGGAGAAAAATTCGTTAAGTGAAATAAGCCAGGCACAGAGAGAGAAATACTGCATGTCCTCAGTCATAAGTGGATGCTAAGAAAGAAGGAAAGGGAAGGGAAGGGAGGGGAAGGGCGGGGAAGGGAAGGGAAGGGAAAGGAAGGGGGGAGGGAGGGAGGGAGGAAAGAAAGAAAGAAAGAAAAAAGAAAGAAAGAAAGAAAGAAAGAAAGAAAGAAAGAAAGAAAGAAAGAAAGAAAGAAAGAAAGAAAGAAAGAAAGAAAGAAAGAAAGAAAAAGTAAGTTAAGGCCACAATAACATGTTGAACTTTCAGAAGGAGAGAACAAATCTATGGTTACTAGAGGTGGAAGGAGGTGAGGAAGAGAGAGATTGGGGAGAGATTGGGTAAAGGGTATAAAGAATAATTATGATTTGTAGTAATGAATATGCTAATAATATTGATTTGATCATCACATGTTTCCAATAGGTGTTGGTAGTCAATGCTGTGCCCCCAAAATATTTATAAAAAGTTACACTTCAATTAAAAAAAAGGAAAAAGAATTCTGGTTCCAACTGTTATGACAAAATGTCTTGTTGCCCCACTAATATATTTCAAGTTCATATAGTTTGTATTAGTCTGTTTTGTGTTGCTATAACAGAATACCTGAGCCCGGGTAATTTACAAAGAACAGAGGTTTATTTGGCTCACAATTCTGGGACAGCTGCATCTGGCACAGGCCTCAGGCTGCTTCTACTCAAGGCAGAAAGCAGCAGGCAGCCGGCGGGTACAAGCAGATCACATGGTGAGAGGATGCAAGAGAGAGACAGAGGAGACAGAGGGAGAGTGACAGAGAGTGACAGAGAGAGAGAGAGAGAGAGAGAGAGAGAGAGACAGAGGTGTCACGGTGTCTTTTAAACAACCAGCCTTTGCGGGAACTAACAGAACAAGAACTCACTCACTTACCTTCCCCCTCATCCCCCCCAGGGAGAGCATTAATCCATTCATGAGGGATTTGCCCTCATGATTCAAATAGCTCCCAACACTGCCACATTGGGGATCAGATTTCCACATGAGTTCTGGGAGGACAATACATCCAAACTCCATCATAGGGCATTTATGTAAGAAAGCAAGTTCCAGATATATCCTGCATCAGATTCATCTCCATGTCCTAAACAATCTACACCTACTAACTTCTCAGCTTACTTATTGATCAGGTAGTGTGTTTCTTATTTCTGTTGCAAGAGCATATACTACTTATCGGGAAGGCTGTGTCTAATAATTTTATTCTGACACAAAGACCTGGATGTAGATGGATGTAATAAATAACTGATTGACTTTCTCCCTTTCTCAACCATCGTGGTATGTGTGGTTGACTCCTTTCCTTGCCCCGTCTTCTTACAACTCTCTCAGGATCCAGTGATTTCCAGCCAAGAAACAAAGGCAGACTCATCCCATACCCCAGTGGATTCAAATGAAAACTGGTGATAAAATCAGGTACAACTCCAAGAGGAGACACTGGAGAGGAACCTAGCTGGGTCTCTAAGGAATTGTACAAGTGATGGCACATACTTATGCTGTATTAAGGTCACTAGCATTTTGCCCTATCAAGCTGAAAAAATTGCCACTATCAGGACAATTGGACATGCTTTAAAAGGAGAATAATTGTTTTCCTTATGCTTCTGCACTAATTAGTTGGTTCAGTAATAAGTATGTGAGAATTTTTGTTTGAAAAAAATAACTGATTGAATGAATAGATTGAATGATATTGAGTATATTTAGTTCCCAGGAAGAAAAGTATCAAAAAAAAAAAAAAAGAGTGGGCAATCTTTTTAAGGTAGTATGGAAAGTTTTATTCATTCCTTCTGTCACAGAAGGGGTAGAGAGGTGTGAACTGTGATAATGGACACCTGCAGAGACCTCCTGCCTGCCCCAGCCGAGCCCACTGGCAAGAGGGCATCCTGGGAAGGCTACACCAAGGCTCAGCCCCCAGCAATCCAAATGCTGATAAGACGTGCTGTGGGAGCAAGTGGTCTGGCAGGCATGTCAATGTGTGCTTGTGTGCATGTGTCTGCCTGTGTGAGTGTGTGTGTGTGTGTGTGCGTGCGTGTGCATGTGCGTGTGTGTGAATCCACATGGGAGGTATACCTGCACTGAGCAGGACACCATACGTGTGTTGGAGAGGCAGGATGGGCCGGGGTTTCGGGGAGATGGTGCTCTTTCCTTTTTTGTGTCTAGCTGAGTCTTTCTCTAGAGCTTTGGATGCATTTGGCATTTAAATAATCTTGTAGGTATACTACGGGCCTCGGGCAAAATACTGTTTAGGACATTGTATATGAAAGAGGACATGTACATAATTTTAAGCACTCAAAGATCAATCTTCACCATCTGCAAAATCCATGGATTCAACACCTATTCTGCTTTTCCAGATATTGCCTGATAACTGAAATGTTCTTCTATTTCACCTTTCTTGAAAGGAGGAAAGAAAATGAAAGGTATTTATAAACTTACTAAGCTGTGACCTGTTAGTATTTGTTGAAGTCTGGCATTTCTACGATGCAATGAGGACAGCCCCACCCACTGCCATCTAAATCCTACCCCGGCAGAGCTTATCACTTACTTATACTGGAGCTAAGAAACACGGTCTCATTCAGAACTGGCGTTTAGGAGGACAGAAGCACAGTAATAAATAGTGCTAATGAGGGGTAAAAGTCAAGGAGGGAAGGTGGAAGGAAGGAACGAAAGCAGGGAGAAAAAGAAGATAGGGAAGAAGGAAGGAAAAAAGGTGTGTTGTGTGGTGATTGTATGACCTACTAAAGGTTTATTCAATATTCACTGTAGAAGGAGCAGAGTCTGGAAATAGAGGGCGAATCATGTGTCCGCTAACTTTGCAATCATGGCATTGATTCATTGGATTCTAAGTGCCACAAGGGCACGTATCATGTCTGTTCTATTCATTGCTATAAACTCAGGGCCTAGAACAGAGTACACGCTTCATAGATAACTGTTTAGTGAACAAATTCATTACTTTCATAAAGACAGACCACTTTATCTCTCTTTTCCATATTTTACAATAGGTGCAAAATTCTCTTTATTCAGCGTGGTAACACAGAAAGGTCTGTAAAAAGGGCTGAGCTTGAGCTAGGAGATACTCAGTCCCCCTGGGACAGGGCCTCAAACCACTCGCCTAGGACTCAAGCCCCACTTGGAGTCCTAAGCTACTGTGGCATGTAGCACCTATTTTTGGCACCAGCACATGGAGATTGGGACTGCAGGGGTGCAGACTTATGTAATCTCACTGGCCAAGCATGCTCAGTAAAAAAGAGTTTATCCCTTAAATGATCTCCCACTGGAGGTGCTGGCTGTATATATTTTTGAATATATTTAGTGCATGTGGTAGAATTTGACCAATGAGCATGTTCTCAAAGAGACCAACAGAGCATGTGTAAGACTAGGTTACATAATTGGGAACTACCCCCTTTGTTGAATATTCATTAAATAGCATGAATATGGATAGACAGCCAAACTAATAAAAGTTGAACCAGGAAGAAGGCGGGATGCTGCTCACTCTCTTTGGGGCCAGCCCGCACTTAGCCTGAGGTGTGAATTTCTTACTTTTTGTATCAAACTTGCCTTTAGCAGGCTGTGCTCACTCTCAAGACAGCCCGGACTTTGTCTATAAGTATGTATTTCATACTTTTTTATTTAACTTGCTGCAGCTGCTGCTCAATCACAGATCTGTTTACCTTTTCCAGCCCAGGAGAAGCAAACTAAAAGTCTTGGAGTGAGACTTTCCAATGTAGCTGTGCAAATCCCTCTATACACCATCTGTAGAAACCATGACAATGGTCTCCTTAGTCACGAAGAGCTGAGAGTGGAAGCGGGGAGACTAGTTAGGATCTAGATCTGAACCACTGTGCTAACATGGAGGCGATAAGAGGTGATCAGATTTTTTCGTATTTTGAAGGTAGAGCCAAAAGGAAGAATGACTCCTAAGATTTTAACCTAGGGCCGCGCCCGTGGGCGCAGCAGCGCTCCCACCGCGGGTTCGGATCCTATATAGGGATGACCGGTGCGCTCACAGCGCTCACTGGGTGAGTGCGGTGCGGCCCGTCTCAAAAAAGAAAAAAAAAAAAAAAAAAAGATTTTAACCTAAACAACTGAATGGATGGAGCTGTCATAACTGAGATTGGAAAGATTGTAAGTGAGCCAAGTTCTTTATTTTTTATTATGCTATTCTATTTTTGGGGTGGTAGTGGTGGTGAATGATAAGGAGCACAATTTGGGGCATGTTATATTTAAGGCGTTTATTTGATATCCAAGTGAAAATGTTGAGTAGAGGTTTGGGATATAAATCTGGGAGTCATCATTTTCTAGATAGAATATAAAGATGTGAGATTGGATGAGATCACCAAGAGAGCGAGTATACAGAAAAGAAGAGGATAAAGGACTGAACCTTGAATGCCACCAACATTAAGAAACCAGGGAGGTGAGGATTTCAAGGACTGTCTTTTAGGCAGAAAATATACCAAGACTTTTCTCAGTATCCAAGTAGTCTGCCATCACCGCCACCACCAACATCATCATCATCATCATTTCCATGACTATATGACTGTTATATGATGTTGGTTGTGTGAACTGGATATGCCAAAATAGTGCTTTGCAGAGCAAGTTTACACTTGACCTCCTTCATATCTGTGAGAGTGTCACCACTCTCTGGTGAAGACATATCTGTGAGAGTGTCACCACTCTCTGGTGAAGACATTTCTTCACTTTTCTGGTGAAGACATTTCTTAGCTGACTGTTCCACATAACAAGGACTACCTCTTATTCTACTATCACATACTGGTCCAGAAAGGGCTTTACTCTGTATTAACATGCTTCACATAAAGAACCTACAGAAGGTAGTTCCAGATAAAAAGAATCTATTCTTTTTTATTTATTTATTTTCTTCCTTTTTGTCTTTTTTCGTGTCCGGCAACGGATCACAACCCTTGGTGTTGTGCCCACACCTCGCTCAGCCAGTGAGCGGGAACCGGTCTG